>NW_021633803.1:0-23303 GCF_004799145.2 Neltuma alba
TCTTAATCAACCGCAAAATTGAGTATGGTTCAGAAAATGACAAGAATTTATCCCCAAAAAAAAAATTGATCCTAGTTTTATAATTACAAGATTGTATGCAATATGAGAATTTCAAAAGGCCAAGGCAAGTAGTCAGATGGTGCGCATCAATAAAGAATAATAAGGCAGACGAGAATGTCTTCTTCTTATTCTCCCCCCCCCCTATTTTCCATTAATAGAATGTACAGTGGCAGTATAAAATCTGCCCCCAAAATCTCTCAGCACATTTTCTTGTGGTGAAATTCCACACAGAACCTGATCCTCAGTCCAATCCCACAGTAGTGGAGAATTAAAAAAAAAAAAAAAAAAGATCACGTGTATGTGTATTTGTGTGTGTGAGAGGGAGACTTTTGTGGGTCTAGTTGATATTTTGATGGGGACTGCACTAAATAAATATCAATCGGCTTTTGTAAATTTGGTGGTCGGCAAGTTGAAGTGACATGTGGCTTTTGAATGTCATCAAACTTCATGCGATACAGGAATTAGCAATTTGAATATATATTGGGGTCAAGTTGTAGACCATTATATTTTTTTATAATTTAAATTTGGCGACGGTTGGAAGCTACCGAAAATTAATACACATCTTTTCTCTTTAATTAAGTGATAAAACCCTCGATGGTGATGTAGTACGGAAAATAGTTAAATTAAACTATATATTGCTGAAAGTATTCTGATCACCTCAACAGCAGACAATTCACTAACTATAGAATATGAGATAAATAGTTTTGGTTTACGTAAATATGTCCATGCGTACTTAACATAAACCAGGTCCAAATAAACACAAGCCTTTTTAACTCTACAAAAATTTAAACAAAAGCAAAGAGCAAAGGGAAAATCTAAAAAAAAATATATTATTGAATTTCAAAATTCTTAGAATGTTGTCATTTGCTTTTTAAATATAGTCATTTTCTTTGTGAGTGTAGTAACCAATACTGATTTGGAATTTTGAAATTCAACTATCATTTTTTTGGGATTTTCCCAAGATAAAATGTATAAGTTGGGGAAAGTGGTTTCTATGCAAAGGTGATGAGTATCCAAAAAAGAGAATTTCAGTTTTTTTATTTTTTTTAAAATGTTTTAATGTGTACAAAATATAAAACAAAAAAGTCAATATTTCAAAAAAATAATTTTTTATTTAAAAATTATTAGTTAAAAATTTTAAATTTGAATCATATTTAAACAATGCAGATCTCACAGAATACTGAGTATTTCACTATAATAGAGTAATAGATACCAAAGCTAGCTCAAGTTAGGTAGGTTACTAGTCTAACCAACCATCTCCTATAGTGCATGCAAAAGATCATCCCAAGTAGGAAGATAACGGACTAACTGACCGCTGAAGACTTATAGGTTAGGCCTCTACTCAATGGGTTTACTTGCGTGGTCCATCTATCACAGTCCACACAAAATCACAGTGACCAGTGTGTTATGGACTAATTAACCAGTATGCTTAACCTTCAAACCCATTAATGCAAATCCACAATTTACAAAATCTTCTAACATTCCCCCAATTAGATTGCATTAATTAAGCAAATTCAATCATCAAGCCTCTTAAAAGTGATATCAGACACAAAGATAATAATGTTAGAACAAACCATATAAAAAAATATATTTATCCAGAAAATTCTATAATCATCAAGGTAGTGACAAAAAACTTATAAATACCTCTTGTTGTAATAGATGATCTGAAGGAGCTATCCAGAAAACTTTCGATCTACTTGGATTCGAATAACTAAAATCATAAAAGCCTATTAGCAAAAAAAATGTCAAATTTTTTTCTTGACTGGGAGGTAGGCACAATGATAGAATTGAGAGGAACCGCCACCAATTAGGGAACCTTAAGAGCCATATATTAGGTTTTCTTAAATGGTCACTTAGTCGACCGTAAAAAACTTAACCTATCATCAATGTTATAAAATGACTAAAAAAGATTGAGTCTAAAACCCTACCCAAACTATGTCTAATTGACTAATGGGTTACACTAAGGATATTTTAATTAAACTAAAATATAAAATAATATATATAATTAAAATATCTTACATTCTCTCACTTGGCCTATACATTCTATGTCAGTTGACATATCAAGGTTAATTAAGGCTATGCTACTACAATTATGACGGTAAGTCCTTCTAAGTTGAGTGTTACCTTCTATGGATTATAAGTAACATTCTTAGTTAATGGGTTATAACTTTATGAATAAATCTTAAATGTTTATTTGATTCCAACTTGAATGTTTGCTAATCTCACCTAATTCAGGTACTAAACTTGAGACAACAAACCATAATTTGAATTTCATCACTTTGAGAACGCCTTGTTTAGATCACCAAAATGTGATCTATCTCTGATAAGATATTGATCATTTAATCTTTCTAATAGCATGCTTCTTTACTCAAAAGATCTATGATTTATGTGATTTATGACAAATTAACTCCATAGTCATAGAACACCTTTAATGGGTTTGAAAGTAATTCAATAACTTAAAACCCTATGATGAATGGTTAAAAAGAGACATTCCATGGTGGAAATGAACAATCAATGACTATTTAGCAATCCTGCACTCTTTCACGATACACTTGTTTAGTAAGCATGAATGTGTCTCATAATGTTAACAATTTGTTGCTAACTTATCCAGCTAAACTAAACAAACTCAATCATTCAAGCAATGTACTACACAATTTACAACTTTTTAGTTATCATTTAAGCATTAATTTTCTTGAAAATCCTCCTACAATGTAGTACAATGGCATGCCCATTATGTGCACATTCAAATAAGACCATGCCTTAACAATTAAATTAGAAGGAATATTGATTATCTTCTTTATGTGATGATCATATTAGAGACACATGGACAATTTGATAATATCCTTATATCAAGTGTGTTATACATGATAAATGTCATCTATTCATAGATGTTCAAGTTCTTGTGATTATGTGTTACTCATGATAATTTCAATTACCTTGAGAATACTCTATTTATGTATTCTAAAAAAAAAACTCCTTTTATGCCAATTATATCACAGCTTTTGAGCAATGACTTTCTTGTCATTTATAATATTTTGAGTCATTAAACATCAGCAATATCTAGGGATCACCCAAATGCAAATTATAGATGACCCAACTCCTACTAATCAAGTAATACAAATAAGATCATGATATTCTCAACTTGATACTAATGTGAGACTTGCTCATGGACTAAATTCTTCCTACATCAGCTATTTGATTTCTTTTACTAATTTATATATCTCTCTCCTTATATCAAAATCAAAATATTCTAATAATATTTCAACTCAATATAGACATTAGCATCATAAAAATATGGAAAGTACTATTCAATAATATAGGAGATATTATCTCCCTATAATGAGTTCCCTCATAGCAAACAATCTTCTTTTTACTTTATGTTGCACACTAACAATTTTACAAATATTCAAATATTATTGTTTGTCTTGGATGAAAAGATGTCTTTACTTAAAATTTATTTCACTTCTTGAAATATGAAACTGAGGTCATACTCAATACTAAGTGACACTATCATCAAGCCTCTCAAAAGTGATATTAGACACAAATATAATAATGTTTCATAATCTCAATAAAACAGAATGCATAGCTTTATTCTAAACTCAGTTCATTGTAAGAAAACAATACAGGATCACTGATTCCTACGAGGAAACAAAAGGCGTATCGTAGCAAAATCATAGAATCCTCTGGGAGATACAAACGATATAAACGAGTTCAAACTGACTTAATAACTAACTTGCAGATAATGCAAGGCAATAATGACAGATATATACAAAAATATTCAAATCCACATAATCAATTCACCATACAATCTCTAAATTCCCACTAAACAGAGCGTCAAAGAATTCGCAGGCCCATATAAGCTATCGTTTTGGTAACATAAGACTCACTTTATACAAATTACAGTATCAAACAGATATTATATTAAGAACAGGAGGAGTACATGATTTCAAAAACTTCTTTGTGTTGGCCCTTGGTCAGTGGATCTACAAGCAGTTGTGCACTGGGAATGTAATTATGTGAGTCGAAGATTCTGCAACTTTCTGTTTCACAAACATGAGTTTGATATCAAAATATACTTTGTACAGCTCACCTTCTGGCTGTGTTAATGAATATGTGTAGAATTAGGATTTTTACCTCTTATTTCTGCGAATTATCTTGATTGATTTGGATAATGAATTATAACTTTTGGAGGAATTTGCCAAGGGATTTGGTAAAAGTGATATTGGTTCAAAAAGATTCCTTGCCATAACAAGCTATCTCTTATCCATTTAAATGTCATGAGATATTGCGTTGACTAGTTATTTTTTCTGGTTTATATATATATAATATATATATTTCGAACCATAATTCTTTCTTTTCAAACTTTGATACCCCATCTTATACAATGGGGTTTGTATGTTGTATCTTTTTGTCTTTATGAGCTAAAGTTCACTTTGTTTTGGAAGTATTTAAAAAGAAATTGTGGCTATAAAAAAAATTGTTTTTTGAATTCAATATCAACTTGAAAGTATTAGAAGAGAAGCAATACCGTCTTAGTCATTAAAAATATTCACGGTCCACGTGTTAATAGTTAAAACAATATTATTTTTTTAAAATTTTCAAGATGACATTGAAATTAAAAAAAAACTTTACATATATTTTTTTGTTGGTGAAAGAAAATTCCATATATTTATACCATAATTCTTTGGTGAAATATTTTTTTTGGCCAAAACTTTGGTGAATATCTTGGAATCAAACATAACAACCATTAACCCTGTTTTAACTTATGTATTGTTTTTATTTAGACAAAATCGGTCACCTTCATACGTGTAAAATCCAGGTCCGTTGAGTGTGAGAAGCTTATCAAAATTAAGGCAAGCGTAGGACTTGAAAAGTACGTAAGTACAGAAATATTCACAGATTCGTCTCCTCCTTCCAAAATTTAATTGGGTGGTTCTTCAACAGTTGCAGCATGTTACTGGTCATGAGCAATAATTGGGTGCCCTTTTAAATTGTTTATAATTACATGATGCCTCCATTATTGCCGTCTCTGTCTAATCTCTATTGGTTTTACTATTAATGTTAATTAATCATATTTCATCATTAATTTGGTTGGCAATACTTGCACGCAAGCAACACTAATTTTACACACGTCACTTTCTAATATGTCACGAGTTGATCCCTTGACGGTGATCTCTCGAAAAGTAGTTTACCTAATCAAATCATATATACTAAAATAATCAAAACATATGTGTTTGTAAATAGATAGATCATAGATAGACATAAAGAGAGGGTATCCAGCTCAATTTCAACTGTTTCTCGTCACCATCATCCTAAATTCTGAAAATTTGTAGGTAGTGTTTTGAAATTTCAACTTCTAAAACTCCAATAAAAACTCCTACATTTTTAAGTTTGCTGGAATAATTCTCAATTAGAATAAGTTCAGCTATGATGAAGGCATTAGATCTTGGGACAAAACTTAAGTCTGAGTTTTTTTTTTTTTTTTCCCCCTTGGATACAAACTTAAGTCTAAGTTTCTTATAATTCTGATGTGAAGTTTTTTAATCATATTTTACCATCAGTCTCTCTCTTTTTTTTTTTTTTTTTATATTGTTTCATGTGTGTTTTGCATTAAATTATGATATGGGAAAAAAATAGACATATGAAAAAATGTTATTAGAGAATAAGACATAATAATAGTCAAATGTCTAAATTTACAATTTAGACAATTCATATTCAATTTTTATTATTTGTATATAGTTAATGTTTTATTTCAAAAAAATAAATGCAGAATTTATTTAAAATGAAGATAATTTTTATTTGTCATTGTTTAAAAAAGTTAAACTAAAAACTTTCAACGCCTAAACAATTCAAGTTAGGTTAGATTGGGAAAAAAAGACAGAAAACACCTATTAAATTTAAAAAGATAAGTGAGTCATTACGATCGCTTTTGTAATATTTTGACTATACTTGTAATGATTTTTATTACTCAAAATCAATCAAAATCATATATTTGTCATCGTGAAATTCAACAAGTATTTTTATGTTATTTTTTCGTAGATTATTTATATTTTATTATTTTAATACTTTATGAGACAAAGTCATTTTGCTTATTATCTGTGAAAGTGTTTTCCTGGACGAATCCAAATTGGCATGTAATAAAGAATGAAGCTACCGGAATGAACTTTTGAATTTGTTAGAGTCAATACAATGTGAATGCATGCATGCATAATTTATTTTAAAGACTATTTTGTGGCATTCTTAACTATTTAAATGTTGAAGAGTCAAAAGTGCCAATTTTTCTCCACATGGGATTCTCTGGCTGCCTTCCTTTTCTTCTTCAAAAGTTTAATTAGTTCAATAGTAAAACTTCCCAATACACAATACGTTTTGAATTTTATTTATCTTCTAATAATTTGTGAATTATTAAAATATAAGAAACAAGAGCTTCAAACATATAATCGTTATCATCAAATATAAAATAGAAGTTATCCAATTTGAAACATATAAAAATATTATCAACATATATAAACATATATCTTATCTATTTGTTATCCACTATATATATTAATTTATATATTTAATCATTAATAATTATTTATATATAGTAGAATCAAATATATGTTGTTAATTACCATGAAGTTATCAATTTGATTTGGTTCATTGGTATTAAAAATACGAGTATTTACTGGATTTGAAATATTCAAATTCTATTTCAAATCAAAATCAAATCAGAAAAATCAATTACAGATATTCTCATTACTTTTTTGATATTTTATTGACCGCCTTTTTCTTTTTCCAAAACATACTCAGATTAACGTTGAAAATAATAATATATAGACTTCGATATGATGGTTTTTGCTAAAATTTCATAAACAACCTTTTCTATTTTCAAAATTTATATAAGAATGAAACATACCTATCATCCTATATTAAGGCAAAGAAAATATTTCACGAGTTAAGTTCTAGAAGCTCGCTTTTCTTTTTATTTTTAGAAAAAGTATGTGTGTTTTAAAAATAAAAGGGAATTATTTTGAGTAATTCAGATCAAACAAATAGTATTCTTTGTATATTTGTATAATTCCTCTTCATTAGGAGAACTTGCGTATTTTTAAAAGTAGAGTAACTATTTGCAAAAATTTTAATAAAAATTAAAGAATTTTTTTTACTAAATTAATCTCTACCTCCGTCCTTACATTTGTCATCAAAATTTGCCTCAAATGGCCACATTTAAATAAATAATAAATAGTGCAGCTCACTATTTAAATTCCATATCATATGCTACCTCCGGTCCTAATTATAATAGTCAGTTGACTAATTTGAGAAGATTAAAGAAGTAAGTTGAGTTAGTTATTTGTCCTAAATAGGTGTTGTTTTTCCTAAAATATCATTGTTAATCAAATATATTGATTAGAATTATAATTATTAGAGAGACTATCTTGGAAAAAATTGAGTAAATATGAGAGACAAAGTGGATTGGAGTCTTATATTTAGGACTAAAATAAAAGTCAAATAAGGTCTTATATTAAGAACCGGAGGTAGTATAACATCTAAGGCACATATATTATGTTAAGAAAATTTATGAGAAATATATGTAATTTACTCAAGAAAAATATTACAAATTATTTACTTCAAAATATGACAGATATAGACATGAACCTTGTTGTGGTTGTGCATTCCAGCTAAAGGTTTTGGTTTTGCATGATGCATGCAATATACTTTCGATATTAATTTATTGTTTTCAATAAATATGAGACGTGTTAAAGACATATGATTTTGACCATTATTAAAAGCAGTAACAACTCAATGATTATGGACCCTCAAAATTACAAGTGGGAATTTCCTATAAAGTTGAATTAAAAAAATTAGAAATAGGATATAAAAAGTTTGAATAGGCAATAATTAAATAATCCCAAAATCTAACTTTGAATTCGCTGGCACCTTTGCTGCTTTTACACTCAAAGATAGAAATCATATCCTCTTTTTTTTTTTTTGACTAAATGGAAGTTCTCGTGTTAAATTCTGAAGCTTTGATGTTAGGATTAAAACCCGTTTAAAATCACTTATAAGTATATTTTATGTAAATCGAGATAAAACTCTTTTTACATATTTGTCTCGTGTTCTTTAAATCATGATTGAAAAACTATTTATAAGTCATTACAAATGGATCTTAAGCAGCATCACTGCCCTAAAATATTTTTACAGTAGTATTTAGCTTCCCAAATTAATTTTTGACAGCACTACTCCAGCCTATTTTTTTCCAAGAACACTGAGCATCTTAAAATAATTTTTTTTCATCCACTACTTTCAAGTATATTTGCAGGGCACTCATATTTTAAATTTAGGATGCTATTGTTGCTATTTAATTTGGGATATTGGTGCTACTGAAAAAATATTTAGAGTGCTCAATGTACTAAAAATTAGTTTAAGATATTGAGTGTTGCTAAGAAAAAATATTTTAGAATGCTAAATGTAAATTAACCTTTATCTTATGTTGGGTTTTGCTGTTGAATAAAATTGACATTTGATTATAAAAAATCAAGTCTTAGATGTTAAAGTAATTATACACATAATTCCACGCATGATTAGAAATTATTACTTTCCTTTTCTTCCTTTGGCTGAAAGTTTGACTTTAGAATATTTTTTTTCGACCAACAAATCGTTAGTTGAGATAGTAAGTGATTTCACCTCCTGTAAGAATGAGAATACAAGTTTAAATTTTGAAAAGTACCATTGTTGGGAGAGTTTTAACATTACACTCCTAACCTAACAGAGATTATTCTCAAGTCTAAAGTGACTTGAAGGTACTCTAAATATCTATTAAAAAAAGAAATATTTTTGTCGTATGGTAAATGTGATGTGGGAAATAAGGTTATAGATACCAGAAATAAATATAAAATTTAAGTTTTCTTAAAATAAAAAATATGTTCTTTTTTAACTTGAAAAATATGTCCACCTTCATGTTTGGAAAATCAAAACACCAACCTGCTGAAGAAGGGAATATTATAGGAGAAATGCTGTGAGGAGCAACTAAACTGAGTTTTGAGTTTTGAGTTTAGAATGTTTGCTGTAATTTTTTGGTTGTTTGTTCATTTTTCCTTATGATAGAGTAATTATCAATGGGTGCCTTTTTGTTTTCTTAATTTATTGTAGACTAATAACATGTAAGCTGTCCTTATAATGGGAAGTTGCGTGTTTGATTTAGCTCGTAATCTCACGTTGTTATTGCCTACCTCTTTAAATAAAAGCAACGTAGAGAAAAAGAATTAACGAACATGATGTTGCAAATTTAAAGAAGTTAGTAAAAAAGAAAAAAAATTTAAGAACTTAATTCAAAATGAGAATAAATTATAAGCACCTCTAAATTACTTTTTCCTTATTCTTCTCGTACCTTTCATTGATTAATTTGGAAGACAAAATATAATGAGAGGAAAATAAGAAGAGATGTCAATTAAGGCCTTGCTTGTATTATATACAATTATCTGAGAGGTTAACCTTCCAGGGAGAAGTAATTTTTTCATCATATTTTTTAGGAAGCTGTGTAATTTTTGAACCAAATAAAATCTCATTATCATTAAATTGGAGACATATTTTAAAAATATATTCAATTCGCGATAAATTTAAAGTGTCCAAATGCTTGTAATCTTTTTTTTTTCTTCTCAATACCTTGAGGTACATATAATGGCTTATATTAAGATTTAATACAGTATAAATTTTATAATAAGTTACATTATTATACTTTAGATACAATGCTTCCTTAAATCCTATTTATAAAATATTAAGTAAATTAAAAACAAATGGTTAAAATAACAAATATGTCAAAAATGCCATTTATTTTTAAAAAACATCATTATTTATGAAAAGAGGGTGAGTAAATAATTCTTCAACGACTCACATGTAAGTAATTAACTAACACAACCAAATTAACCAATAATTAATGGGGACAAAAATAAAAAAGGATACTCAAAAGTTTGGTTAGATAGTCTACTAATACATCTTATAATTATTTATTTATCAGATTTTTGGCAATACAAAACCAATTATAATTATATTTATAAGAAAAGTCATTATTCTAACTGTTGAATCAAGCTTGCCATAAAAGCAACTTGGTAAAAGGGAAGATACTAGTTAAAGACTTAAGAGAGGCAGAAGCGGTGCAATGATTTTCAATGTCATGATTGAGAGAGGAGGAGGACAAGGAGGAAGAAGAAGGACCACCTGAAAACCACACAATATAATATGAAACAAAGAGACCAAGGACCACCGCAGATTCATGATAATATATTATTAATCGGAGAATCTTTTTGGAACAACCATCCAAAACTAATTAATTACGCTCTTAATTAATTAATTACATTATCCCCCTTCAATCAATCAATAATGGCCATATGTGCAGTATTATATTTATATATGTGTGTGGGGGTCTCCGTCTACATATATATATTGCCATCATAAATATTCTTTTCAATCCCATGGAGGGCAGTTTGGTAATTGTCGCCAATGAATGATGTGGTGCTATTAATGTTGTCATGATTTTTATTATTTATTTATTCCTCCACCTATTCTCTTTTATAAATCATTTTTCCAGCATCATCATTTAAGTTAAAAAAATTTTAAAAATAATAAAAATTCAATACTATGTCATTATTTAGACTCAAATCATTTAAATTTGAAAAGCTATAACAATATTAAATAGAGGTAATTAATGTAAGAGAAATATACTCCTCCCGATTTTATCTATATATTACTTCCAACATTTTTCATAAAAATTAAGAAATTCATACACTAGGTCTAAAAATTAAAAGAGTTTCCTACTACCTCCAATCCTATAATAAGATAGCTTCTAAAAGGAATGAGTAGTATTTATTATAAATCATTAGGTGGTGTTAATTACATTTTTCCAATATGGTCACTATTTAAAATTTGGTATAATTTTTCTTTTGAACTAATTTATGATTTTAAATAAAAATAGATTTGAAGTTTTATTTCATTTTAAAATAATTTTAATGACTTAATTGCATTTCCATAATTTGAAGTACCAAATAATAAGAAGCTGAGAAAATACTTGGTCCGTATTAAATACGTCCTTAAAAAGTTTCTGGCTTTCTTACATCAAGTTTTTGATACATCATTGCCCAAAATATATATATTACCATAATGAAAAGTAAACTGGTGTAAAAACCCTTCTTTAATATATGTAATCGATAAAAAAAATTAAAAAGCATGTAAATTTAGAAAACAAAATAGAAAGTATTAAATAATTACTAAAAAAAAGCTAATCAAATAAAAACGGGTTATGCGGATGAAAAAACCGAACTTATTTGTTAATATGATTTAAAAGTCCACGTCCCCTAATGACGAGATTTAAATAAGCTAATGAAAAATGTTTTTTTCCCCCCTCAAGAAAGAGAGAGCAAGAGTGCTATGTTCATATGTAAGCTTTCACCCCCATTTATCATTTTGTGGGCGCCAATTAGTGCAGCCACCTGATCTCTATTCTCATTTCTATCCATCCATTGTTTATCAACACCAAAATTATGTCATTTTCATCAACACCAAAATTTTGACTTGACTTTCCTTCATAAATTACTTCTAACTTTTATCCATTGAAGTTAGTGTTAAATTTTTTTAATATAAAATACAATATTGCTTAGTATAATTTTATTGCATTCACTGTTTTATTAAAAATAGCTTCCAGTATATGGTATTTTTTTAATAAAAAGAAATTGAAGAGAAATTTATGCTTGCGTGGTGTGTGTGTGTGTGTTTAAGGAAGCAATTATATATGCTTTCTAAACTAGAAGGAGGATCAGCTACAATATAAGTAAGGTTCGTATAAATTAGCATAACTAATTACTTAATTTATTGAAATTATATATTGAGTGAGATGTTATTGAACATGACATTTTAGTAGGTACAGTTGTAATTAATTACTACTTCCAGATCTTAATAAGAAAATTAGTTAAATTAGTTATTTATAGCAAATGTATATTGACTTTCTTAAATTATTTTTATTTAATTATGTGCATTGAAACTATACTTGAGTGAAAATATTTTACAATTATAATGATATTTTTTAGAAAATATTATAAATTTGAAAAACAAAATAGATTGAGGTCTTATATTTATAACGACCAACTAGTTTAGGATTGTTATTGATTTTTTCTTTTTCACGAAATTGATACTAGAGAGAAACATTGTTAATAACATGTTTGGATACCATCTAATATGAAACCAATAGTAGAATCATTTCAGGAGAAGAAGGTATAGCAACAAAGTCCTATTGTATTTGTCGCTATTAATAATATAGATCGCACGAGCCTATTAAGTTCTATTAAATATCAAATTTTTAGATAAATTATAAATAAAAAATATTTTAAAATCAAATAAGAAATATTTAATAATAACGCCATCAATTTGAATTGATCTATGATGATGCTTAAAGGGACATGCCCAATCGGTAGGTAGCAGGGGTAAAGGACCCACAACTTTTGTTTTTATGAAAAATATTATATTATGAAATATATTAATTATTCCCAATATTCTAATTACTTCATTAAAAATACTCTCCACTACAATAATAGCCAGTATATTATTATTTTTTAATTTTACAACATGCCTCCTCGCCTGAGTTTATTGCCATGGTCTTGCTCATGCTACTGAAAGTTGGTCATAATATCTTTTTCTTCCTCAATTTATTGTAGACTTAATTTAAGTTTAACCATTAGTTTGGTAGGTTTTAATAGTTATATTTAAAAAATTTTATGTTATATCCTCTAAACCATTTTTTAAGTGAGTGTCTTGTGCGTTGTTGTTACTTCTCTTTTTACATCTAATATAATTTGACTATTACTAAGACAAGATTGGTGAATAACTGCATCAGAAATTTCATGCGAATATGTACAGTAACTTTCAACTTTTTTGTTTTATCAGACAGTAGCTTGAGGGGCCCCTTGAGAATTGACCATCTTGTCCTTTCTATTTATTTTTATTTCTTTCCTAAAATCTCGACGCTGCCCGTGTTCATATCTCCAGATCATGGCGGTGACCAATATTTAATATCCAATCCATTATGTCTCAGTACATTGACTATTATGCCCCTGCTTCTCACTGCGCCTTTACTTCTGGGGGAATTAGAGTATTTAAGATCATTGATTGATTTGATGAGAAATTTGGGGCGATTAAATGCCAACTTTTATTGTTATTATTTTTGTTTTTTTTTGCCAGAATTATTTTTGTTAGTTACGGGCTATTTCATGAAACATGAGTAGTTGAGTGTATGACAATACATATAATATAAATTTAATTGGCAATGAATTGTACTCAAGAATATATTAAAATAAAATAAAATAAAATAAAAATCTCCTCATTTTAAAGTTTTTAAAGAGTAAGTGTTGAAAGATGTTAGATACTCTATATATACAAATTCTTATATATTTCCTCATTTCAGATTTTTGTTTTTAAAGAAGAAATTTAATTATCAAAAAATTCTATTAAAAAGTAACCAACCTGAATATGTTGTTATTTTCTATTATAGAACTTATAATTATTTACTTTTCACTTATTGATGGACTTTAAGATAATTAAATTTCTAGTTCTGGAACTTGGGTGTAATTTTTTCTAAAATGCTTGGTTTTATGATCTTGTTTTTTTTTTTTTTAAAATAATGATTAGAAATGGATATTTGGAATTGAAAGGCATGTGCAAATGCCGAAATAAGCTGTGGATGAGATAGGACATGTGGATAGCTCGCCACCGCTTCCTATTTCACGCATCGTCTCCACCCATAAAATATGGATAGATATTACATCCATCATTTGCCAAAAAAATTTGTCCCTATAAATATAATATTTATTCTTTTAATTTTGAGTTAAACTAGATACTATCTTCTAATCAGAGTTAACCAATTTAGGAATATTTAAAAAATTAATTAAATTAGTTATTTGTAATAAATTGACGTTGTTTTTCCTAAACTACTTATATCAATTATGTATATTGAAATTATTATAACATGTACAATTATCATAGAGATTATTTATTTGGGAGCGAAAAATAAATAAATATTAAAAATAAAATAGATTGATGTATTATATTTAGAATCAAATTGATCATCTAACTAGTTTTTATATTAAAAAACAGACGTAAGTTTGACATGAATGGAATCAGATAAGACAATTACTTGAAGTATTCTAGCTTTTTTAATTTTTAGTTTGGATTATTAATACATTTTCCTAAAATCTTTTAGTATTTAAAGTTACTTTGAATTCCGACTATTTTTTTTGTAGATGAATTCCGACTAATTTGAATACGTTGAACTACATCCGAAATGAAGATAATTATAATAAAGATGTCTTATTGCCCTTCACATAATTAAATCAATGAGCATTAGTTGAAGAATAAAATAAACTACACAACTATTTTTATTGAGTATAAAATTAAATGGATTTCCTACACAACTAAATATTCTGCATTCTCTTTTTATAAGTAACAACTATCATTATCATCTTATCTTTAAATATAAGTAATATTTGTAATTTGTAAGTTGTCTTAAATTTTTGTGGCAAATTTTTTATTTTGACCCCATTAATTACTTATTTTAATACTTAATATATTTATCATTTTATTTCTCAAACCATCATCTCTCTATTCACATTCTCTCTTTTTTATAAATAAGGGTATTTTGAAAAAAAGAACTTCTAATTTTTACATATTTATTATTTTTAACTAACTTTTTGATTTACATATGAAATTCAAAGTTGTTTATAAAAATAGACGGAGAGAGTAGTAAATTAAACACATGTTTGTTCCCTTACCCGTATTGTAGATTTTTTTTTTGGGTGTACTGTAAATGCACTCTTTTATTTTCCCATGAATTGTGAATTCTTTAATTATTTTTACTTAATCTCTCTGTTTTCAAAAAAGACAATATAAGGGTTAAAAATATAAACAACACCTATATCATTCTAGTCGGTAATACATTTGTGTTAAGTATTAAAACAATAATATTTATGCAATATGAACAAAAATATGTAGAAATTTTTTTTTAATTTATCGAGCTTAGATAGATTTTTTTCTGATAAATAAATTAATTCAGAGGTTTCAAGTGTTTAAAATCATGTAAAATTTCATTTTAATATAAAAATTTGTATATTCTATGTTTTATTTATAATTTTATGTTCTGATTATTAATACCTACCTACCTCTCCAAATAAAGAAAATTCATATTTAATTTCCTAAACACTTTTTTGGCCAGAATTTCCTAAACCTCGTGCATTGCGATGCGAATTTTTATATCTAAATGAACAAGGGAGAGTTACAATAATATCTCAAGGAAAAAAAAAACAATTGGCCTTCCAATCCTAAATATAAGACTTATTTTGTAGTGTAATTTATACTATATCTTATATGTAAACTGAAAGAGTATAAAATAAATATAACAAATTATTATTTTTTATTTTAAAACTTGTCATTACAGTCACTTAGATTATTATTGAAATTTTTTAGCAATTATTTTTCTTCTTATCACCATAATGTTATTCTCCCAATGAATCAATAAATATAAGTGTTGGAAGAAGGTTATTTTGGTAATTTGAGCCCGGGCCCATCCTAGCTAACAGAAAGGTGAAAGCAAGCATTGTTGAGTGAGCATGCAGCCGCTTTTGTCCCGGCGATTAGCATCATCAGAAGCCTTATTTATTTCATACACCAACGCTTTTCTTCCTCTTTCTCTTGACAACTTGCAAGCTTTCTCTCTCTTCTCCTACCAATTCTCTCTATCTCTCTCTCTCACGGGGAAGTATAGCCAACGCACAGAGGAAGACGGTGGGTGTGACTGCGAATTCATGGATTCGCTGCTTGCGGCAAGTGTCCTTTCTTGCTCTATGTTATTCCGCATTTTCACTCCCTTTCAATCTCCCTCGCCCCTTTTCTTCTATTTCTGTTTTGGGTCATTTTCTTTGTTCCATAAATTTAACCCCTTTTGTTGCTTCTATTTTTGTTGCCATGTATAGCATCTTCTGACGCAGATATCACTTTGTCCAGATTTGTAAAGGTTTGGGATTTAGGTTCTGATATGGTGGGGTGGATGGTTTCTTATTGCTGAACAGCTATGGCAGCGGATTCGTCTCTCGAGGGTAACGCCTTACTTCTTTGTGTCTGATTTCATTCAAATTTTCTCCGATTCCAAGTCGGTCTTTTGAAATTAGTCACTGAATTGGGTTTTGTTATTCCCGTGAGAGTCAAGTTGCAGGGATATAACGTGCTTCCTAATTGAACTGTCCAGCGGTTGATTCGTCTCTAATGTTTTTGAGTTGATTGCTGCTGCTGGGGCATTGTGCCATGAATGGTTTCATGGGTTATTGATTTGCTTTTTACTTTTCCCGTCTTCCTTTGATTGCTTTCTGAATCTTGGCTAATATTTAATTTCTTTTATTTTTTATATTTTGGCCACATAAAGGTCTACCAACTGTGTCTCTTTTGTTGAATTTGGGACTGCGGCTTTCATTTAAACTATACTATAGTGTTGATTCCCATGCTGTCTCCTGCTTTTGGCCAGTTAATTCATAACTGGCAGTGCCTGTACTCGACAAAATAAAATATTGGTGCATTATAGGGGGTACTAGATAATTAAGCTCTTATTATGTGATAATAGGTTGGTGCGTCAGGCGGAAAGGTCTAAATTAGTGGTCTTTGTGATGTGTCTCGGGAGAGAACGGAGTTGTATATAAAAGTCAAAGGAAGTTAACGTCAGTTGTTTGTTTGTTTGACTTTATTGGTCCCTTACTAGAGCTCCCCTGTATTCCCAGTCCTACTCAGATTTATGTGGTTAAGACATCCTTCTCACTAGAGCCAGAAAATTGGTTATGTTCAATACTGTAGTTTGTTCTTAATTTCACTGTATTCAGTTAAGCATAGTTCAAAACTTCTCATATGCTTACCTGACTGACAGATTCTTAGTGAGGATAAGATGATGGCACAGTAGCTGCATGTAATGTAATTGATCCAAGATTCCTAATTGATTTTCAGTTTATTTATTTATTTTATCAAGACCCGTCTAGCACACAGCATTGTTTATACAAATTTCGTGGTTGGTCTGATTTTAGTGTTGTTTCCCCACATATGTTGCCTGGTCATACAACTAGAAAGGGGGGGAAGCAAATCAGCGTGGAGAAGTAATCTCAGCTTACAGCACCACATGGAAAGTTAGATAGCTAACGCACTAATATATGTTTTTCCTATTACTGTTTCTAGGTTTCACACTTGATCCTGCTAAATGCAGTAAGTTGAGTATGGAGGAAAAAAGAGAACTTGTATACGAAATATCTAAGTGGCCAAATGATGCATTGGAAATGCTACAGTCGTGGAGCCGTCAAGAGATCTTACAAATCCTTTGTGCTGAGATGGGGAAAGAGAGGAAGTATACTGGATTAACAAAGGTGAAAATTATAGAAAACCTTCTGAAAATTGTTTCTGAAAAGAAATCTGGAGGCCAGGAAATTGCAACAGACCTTGAACCACATTCTTCTACTTCACATGGTCAGAAACCTGCTAAAAGGCAAAGGAAAAATGAGAATCCGTCTCGATTACCTGTTCCAGTAAATGACGTTTCTGTCAACAATGGAGTTGGAGATGTAACTAGTATTTCGTACTGCAAAAACACAGCTTGCAAAGCCGCCTTAAGTGAAGCAGATGTGTTTTGTAAAAGATGCTCATGCTGCATTTGTCATAAATATGATGACAACAAAGATCCTAGCCTTTGGTTAATATGTGGCTCTGAGCCTCCATTTCTTGGTGTTTCTTGTGGCTTGTCATGTCATCTTGAGTGTGCTTTAAAGCATGATAATTCTGGCATTGCCAAAGATGGAAAACGTCCCAAGCTTGATGGAAGCTTCTACTGCATCTCATGTGGGAAAGTGAATGATTTGCTCGGGTAATAGTGTATGTTTAACATGTATGTTTTTCAGTTTCTTAGATTACATATGCTCTCCATTTGAAAAATTTGCTGCTGCTCTTCTGTTTCTCTTTTAATCCTTGTGTGCAGGAGTTCTTCATTAAATGTTCTTAAGCAAGTCAATTGATATGAATGATGATTTTTATTTGTTTATTTATTTATTTATGGTAAGCTGTTTTCAGGATCTCCCTTGAGACTCTTGAGATTCTATGGACTTCATAAATTATGTGTACATACACCATCCAATATGCACATTCAAACCTATATAAGCACGTGTGCATGCACATATGTCAAAACTGTCTTCAAGGCCTTCTCCTGACTGCCTAAGCTTTTGGGTTGAAATAGCTGTTTTAAAGCCTAGTGACCGAGTACTGGACTCATTTGTCCATCTATTCCTTTTTTATTTCTTTTGAGTTCAACAACTTTTAAGTATGATTGCGAATAGAGTTGTGGTGTTATTTGGTGGTTCACAGTATGCTACTACTATCAGTGAAATTTGTTGTGCATTAGTTGAGGGCGTCTGGATCCATCGAAACTTCTCATTTTTTTTCCTTTGTTTTTTGGGGGGGAGGCGTTTGTGGGGGATTGGGGACATATATCCAGGATTGTTTGCTCTGTTGAATACCAGTCAATAATACATTAAATATATTGTGATTGTTTTTAAGATAGACGGAATATCTGTTACACTTTTCTGGATGAAATGTTTCTAAATGTCTAGTGTAAGATCAATCTCACCTGTGTTTTGTTTTTAAAATGCATTTAGATGCTGGAGAAAGCAACTGATGGTGGCAAAGGATACTAGACGTGTTGACATACTATGCTACCGTGTTTCCTTGAGCCAAAGAATTTTACAAGGGACTGAAAAGTATAAAAAACTTTATGAAATTGTTAACGAGGCGGTGAGGAAACTTGAACCTGAATTAGGCCCATTAACTAGTTCACCAGTGAAGATTGGTAGGGGCATTGTGAACAGACTTTCGTCAGGGCCAGAGGTTCAGAAACTATGTGGTTTGGCTTTGGAATCATTAGATTCTTTTCTTTCTAAAGGGGTTGTGCCTCCATCACCTAATCCAACAACTCAAGGTTATCACTCATCTTTTTATTTTGTGTGCCCAAGTGAGGGTATGTTGACCTTTTTTTAATAAACATTGTTGGGAGGGGTCTACTCTGTTTCCTTAGTATCTTGGGGGAGAATAACCTTTGTAGCCAGTGGAGTATAATCCTCATGCATACCGTAATATATGTGTGTGAGAAAAAATTCACCTACTGATAAGATGGTGATGTGCTTATTAACATACTAAATGTGTTGTTTGTAAGTTCTTATTTTCATTTATTTTCTACAATGATTTATATCAGACAGTACTTTATTTGAAACTCTTGTATTTATTTCTATTGACATGAATACAGTATAGCAAAGCACGTTACAATTATAAGGTAATTCTTTTCCCTTGGATAGGGATTCTTGAAATTAAATTCGTATTTATTTGGCTTTCTGTGATTGCATTTGACCTTTTCAGATGCAAATTTGATTGCAACAAATATGGTGAGATTCGAAGATGTCAGAGATACATCCCTGACTGTGATTTTGGGTTCTGAAGATCCTTTGGAAGAAAATATCAGTGGCTATTCCCTTTGGCATCGCAAGGCTCTTGATGTGGAATATCCAGTTGAACCTACTTGTACTTTGGTTCTACCTGACCGAAGTTTCAATATAAGGAGTTTAATTCCAGCTACAAAATATAGTTTCAAAGTTGTTTCCTATAATGGCACAAGGGAGATGGGTACGTGTGAGGTACAAATCTCAACAGAGCCTGGCGAGTATGAAGTTCCTAACTGTTCAGCAACGGAAAGAAGTCAGAGCCCAGTAACCAACTGTAGCAGCCATTCCAATCCTTCATCAGTGGAAGATGAAACCAACAACAGCAATCCATTTAGTGATCAGACCGATGATCGGGCAGATAATTATCTTGCTTATAGCAAGGATGCTGACAAGCTTGCTTCTGAAAATTTATCCAATGATGTTATTAAATGTTCCAACACCGTTGGAGGTGGACTGCCTGCTGATGCAGATTCTCTGTCAGAAAAGCAACGTGGCAGAGGCTTGGCTGTAACCATACCTGGTTCTGAAATGCTAAAGCTTGAAAACAACCATTCACCAGAGGGACAAATCACTGAGGACTTGAGCACTGACGATGGGTTGAATTCCCCTGTTCAGATTGGGAGGGAATGTGTGCCACTGGTGCGTAGCTCGGAAGCAAGCTTGCCTATTACTCCTTGCAAGTTGGAAATACTTAAGGACGGGCCAGGAAGAAGTGGTAGATCCAAGTCCTCAGGCAAGGATCAAGAGAATGGTTCCGGGAAGAGAGAGGGTCCTCAGGATGGAAGCACATCTAAGAAGAGAGCTGAACAGAGGCAAGATGAGGTTTTTGTTGCCAATGGGTATTCGGATCGGGATTTTGAGTATTACGTGAAAGTGATCAGATGGCTTGAGTGTGAAGGACACATAGAAAAGAACTTCAGACAGAAATTTTTGACTTGGTACAGCTTGAGAGCCACGCCACAGGAAGTAAAGATTGTGAAAGTATATATTGATACATTTCTTGATGATCCACCTTCTCTTGCTGAGCAGCTTGTGGACACCTTCTCAGAATGCATATCAAACAAGAGACCATCTGTTGTGCCAGCTGGGTTCTGCATGAAGCTCTGGCATTGACCATATTTTGTAGGTCCTGCTACTTGCTTGATGATTAAGCCCCAACTGGCTTGTGCTGCAGTAATTCTTTAGATCATCAATATTTTTCTTTTGAACAGTTGCCTGTATTTTACCATGGTCATTCATATGATGATGTAAAGATGATATATTCACTCTTTGAGAACGGTTACAGTTTCAATTTGTGAATTAACTAGCATTTATATGAATGTTGAAATGTTGGTAGATGACTTGAATAATTTGTATCAAACAACTCCATCTCTAGACTATAAGCAGGGTAGGCCGGTTTGGGCAGCATTAGCTTTGCCTTCTGCCCAGCCTGAAACACCACTGGGTTAGCATTTTTGACCCACAGCCTAGTTCAGCACATGCTGACGCGGCATCTCACGCTTGGTCAGGCCGGCTGGTCAGTATTGAAACAAGGGTTGGCTTCATGAAGGCTGACAAAGTGGGAACGTTTTGGGTCCTCTTCAATATGCAATTTTCTAAGAAATCCAGTGCTACCAAGTCTTTTGGGGGGAAAAAATTATGTGCCCCATTTGGCAATGGGTCTTGGCTCTGCCAATGACTTTACAAGGACTTCAATCCCACTGGAAACGAAGATTTTGCACAACGTTGCAAAGGAGATTGATGCATTTTTTTGAGTATCCATAGCATGAATTTGATATCTTTCTATCCCTTTTCTCCATGCTTGAATATTTCTCTCAAGATGACTGCACAACATCCCAGTTGACTAATATCCAAATAACATCCTGTTCGTCTATGTTAGAATAATTTGAGCATCAGCCCTATAATAATTTGATATTTTTCCATCCCTTTTACTTGTAAACACGTTCATTTTCGAGTTTATTGGATCTTCATTCTAGGGCCTGTTTGGATGCTCTGAAACTTGTTAGGCATTTTCCACGAGTAACATTCCATATTTACTTCGTAATCCATAAAAACTTCGAAACTATAGTGGTTTTCATCTCACTCCCTAGTCTATGAATACTGTAGTAAGGAAGGATCTTGTTTTCACTTCCAGAGCGCAAAAACGACAAGGCGTTTTGCATTTCCCCCACGACCGATTGTTGTTTCATTCAAATGGAGCACTGTTTCCTTTACTCTAGTACTCTGGTTTCAGTGCGCAATCTTCTCAAAGGCCAACGCATCATGCCAGGCGGCGATACGCGCGCGCGCGCGCGAACATATTTCCTCTAGTCAGCCAGGCATTCTCAAGCACTATTCGTTCTAATTCTAATTATAAACAGTTGACTAATTTGAGGAGATTAAAAAATAAGTTGAGTTAGTTATTTGCTCAAAATAGGTGTTGTTTTTCCTAAAATATCCTTGATAATCAAATGTATTAACTAAACTATAATTATTAGAAGGGTTATTTTGGAAAAAATTAACTAAATATGGGAGACAAAGTAGATTGGGGTTTATATTTAACCAAAACAAAAATCAAATAAGTTCTTATATTAAGGATAGGAGGTAGTAATTCTTATCTAACAAGGAATGATAATTAAAACATTAAATTGTTTTGGATTCTTTTTTTTTTTCAAGTTTAGCCTAAGTTAAATGATATGGATAGAGAAATAGAGTTTGATAAGTTTATTAAAACTAAACCTTAATTAATTAAGAGTAAAATTGAAATGCAGTGATTAATAAGTTGATCAAAAATTGCTTTTAAGATCCTAATAATAAGCACGGTATAGACACATGCAAGAACGAATGATGCTAACTTTCACCCAAAAAAAAAAAAAAGACGAATAATGCTAACGGTGTCTGACTGGTACTTCGCAGGCGCCTTGAATCCCGAAACGCGGGAGCTCCAGACTGCTCTCATGAACAAAAAATTGGCAAGTACAGTGTTTCCACATCTACTAGAAGAATGTCTGGGTATGAGAGAGCTGAAGCAAATCCATGCTTCTGCTATTACCCACGGTCTTGCTCGATTCGCCTATATCGCTAGCAAAATTCTGGCTTTCTGTGCTAAATCAGAACACAAGGATTTGCCCTATGCGGAGACGCTTTTCAATCACATGATGACGCCCAATGTCTTTGATTTTAATTCTATGATAATGGGTTTCTCGAGTAATTCAGAGTTCGACAAGGTTTTCTCTATTTTCAACCGAATGCCTGGACTTGGCGTACGTCCTAATGCTCGAACTTTCACTTTTGTGGTCAAATCATGCGTTTCTTGTCTTTACTTGAACAGGTTCATACTCAGATAGTAAAGTTGGGGATTTCTCTCTGATGTTCATGTTGTTAGCTCTTTGTTAAATATGTATTCTAAACAAGGAGCAATTCAAGGTGCTCGCAAATTGTTTGATGAAAGTCCTCATAAAAATGTGGTTTGCTGGACCAGCCTTATCAGTGGTTATTGTGACAATGGTTTGGTCAATGAAGCTCGGAATTTATTTGACGCAATTCCTCAAAGAAATGATGTTTCCTATAGTGCAATGGTATCTGGATACGTCAAGAATGCTTTCTTCAATGAGGGAATTGAGCTCTTTCGCGAGATAAAGAATTCCGGAAATCGAAGCCGAATAAGTCTCTTTTAGTGAGTGTTCTTACTGCCTGTGCGGCTGTAGGTGCCCTTGAAGATGGTAAATGGATTCA
>NW_021633804.1:0-48615 GCF_004799145.2 Neltuma alba
CATCTGACACTTTTACTCATGCAGCGATAAAAAGGAAAAAAATTTCACTTTCAGTGAAACCATGATTTTGATAGAGGAAACCATGATTTCATGATAAACCATGATTTCAAAGAATGATAAGGTGTTTGGATGCTTTTTTCTTAAAACTTGGTTTTCTCTTCAAATTTGAAGAAATACCCAAACACTCTTCTAGATGATAATATCTTATGCTTCATATTTGTGTAAAATTAAGGGAATACTTGATTAGGAAGCAACAAGTCAGAGTAATAATTAAGGAATACAAACTTCATAAATATAATTGAATACACAATTTAGAAGAACATATTGGTGGGCTAATCCTGCATAACAACGTAATTAGGATGTGGAGGGGAGCAAGATTAAAGACTCCCTAGTCAGCAATAGGGGTCAATGGGTGCACCATTTCATTTGGAATGTTGGGTTCTCATATTTTAATATTTTTATCTTTAATAATGTAAAAACAGATAAGTTGACGAGACCTAAGCTAGAACGCAGAAAGCCGCACCCGGTTTCTTTCATTCAGCGTTATCGTTTGCCAAAAGGGTGTTTCCAGATAAGATTTCATTTCCGGAAAATGACATCGTCTTCCCTAATTTCCCTCTAATTTCATTGTTTATGTGGGAAAATCTGAGCTTCTAATGGCTCTTCTTATCCATTCACCGGTGGCGCTCGTAAACCCCAAAGTTTTCTCCGATCACAGCCCTAGCTTTAGGAAGCTTCAGAGCGGTAAATCCTTCACAGACGGTACTGTAACTGGGCCTAATTGTGGGATAAGAGTTTCTTGTAGGGTGAAAGAGTTTGGGGTGTCGCATTTGAATCAGCATGTGAGAGTGAAGCCGTACGGTCTTTTTTCAGCCCCGGTAAAGCTAGAATCGAGGCCGAGCAAAGAGGAGGAAGAAAAGCAGAATTACTATTTGAATCTGGGCTATGCGATCCGGACTTTGAGGGAGGAGTTCCCTGAGCTCTTTTATAGGGAGCTTAGTTTCGATATCTACAGGTTTGTTGAGTCTTCGCATAATTAATTCGTGATTTTCCACCACCGGGTAGTTGAGTGTTTGAGGATAATAGGTTTTTTTTTTTTTTGGTTATGATCTTTGTTTTCCACCAATTTATCATTTGTAATTTTATAGTTGAACATAAATTATGGCCTTTGACACTGATTGCATGTATTGATTATATCATATAAAACGTACAGCAAGGTGCAAACAGTACAGAAGACACGAAAGCGCAAAGTGTAGTGCTTATGTTTTACATGACTGATTATGATCCTGCCTTAGGAGGGATTGACTAAGCTGGATGTTAAAACGCTGACGTTTGCATCTGGAAGCTCCTACTGTTGTTGATAATTTTAAACCTTTAGTGTCAACATTAACACTGGACAGAATATTTAAGTTTCAATTTGTAGATTGTCACTGACTAAATGTTATCTGTGGATCAGTGACTTGATTGATTTTCATTCTAAATTTTGGTATGCGTGCTTTGAATGTATCAAATACTAGTATAGGAAATCGGAAACCGGAATATACCCAGTGTCGAATTGAGTTGTTCTGTGGGTTTGTTCCTGTGTCTAAAATTTATTGCTCAATGATTGCAATATTATGTCCACTTTGCAGGGATGATATCGTATTTAAAGATCCTCTCAATACATTCATGGGCATTGAGAATTACAAATCAATCTTCTGGGCATTACGATTTCATGGCAGGATCTTTTTCAAGGCTTTGTGGGTTGACATAATTAGCGTGTGGCAGCCTGTTGAGAGCACGATAATGGTTCGCTGGACCATTCATGGAATCCCTCGAGTTCCATGGGAGAGTCGTGGAAGGTTTGATGGAACCTCTGAATATAAACTTGACAAAGAAGGCAAGATTTATGAACACCGGGTTGACAACATTGCTGTGAATTCACCTCCAAAGTTTAAAGTGCTTGGCGTGGAACAATTAATCCAATCTATTGGATGCCCCTCAACCCCAAGACCAACTTACTTTAAAATATCTTTGTCTTCAAAGAGAACTTTGCATGGGTGAAGTTCTTCAAAATTTTTGGGTGTAAATTGTGAATGTTATGCTGAAGTATTGAACTAGACATATAAAGCTGTCGTATATTTGTGCTCCAATGTAGTAGTAAGTGTGTAAAGGATCTATATTGGCTGTTGTAAGTAGCAAAATTTCAGCCATGTATATATTTTGTACACTCCGTTTATTCTATGGATTTGCTAAGCGTTGTCATCAGATGCAGTTGGACTTTCGAAGAAAATGTTTTGATTTCTTAAAGCAATTCTCATAGATGCATTAGAAGAATGGGGTATTATATTCAAGAGTGATGTTCATGTACAACTATAAGGGAGGAACATACAAAAGGATTGATGCGTACTATAAACGCACGGGCATGCAGTTGTAAGATTCTAGTCTCTAGACATCACTTTTTATGGAGGAACTATATCCAGTTTGATCATCGTAGTACTTGGACCATAACATGACACCTCCATAATTTGCAGCGGTTTTGATAGCCGGGAGCACCTTTGAGGTAAGATCAGTCACAGGAATAAAACCACTTCCAGCCGCCTGGGGAGATGCAGGCAGCCCTAAGAAAACTTTTGTGCTCGGGATGTCTGCAATCCGTTGCTTCCAGGCATTTTCAAGATTGTTAATATCTGTAGAACTGTACTGGCATGGAGGATTATTGTAAAACTGAACCCAGACATAGTCAAAAAGGCCTGTCTTAACGGCATTTCCAAGCCAGGCATCAGGAAAAGGGCACTGTGGAGCTGCTGTAAGGTAAACCTTCTTTCCTTTGCTGGTGTATCCTGAAAGTAGAGATGCCATTATAACGCAAACTATATAATTATCTGAGTTTTATTATTACCTAATCATACTGCATTATTCTGATCAGTCATAAAACTCTTTCAAAGTTTGGATTTTTGGATTAACCACTGACTCGTGCTTCATTCTTTATTCACTTATGTCCTCTCTCTCCTCTTGCGGTGATCCATAATTCCATATGACAGAGGAAATAATATTGAAAATCTTTTAGATGAACAGTAAATAGGAAAATAAGTCGCAGTCAATCCAATTAGTTTGGACCTTACTTAGACCCAACTGTTTGTTAGCCATACCTGAGAGATATCTGGCAAGATCGTCCCAATGCTGGTTTGTTCCTTGTTCAATGTCAAAGTCAATTCCATCCAAGACAGCTTCACCAAGAGGACGAGAAGGTGAGTTTCCCCCCAAAAAGTTATTCCAAAGATAAATGGCAACCTGTCTAGCATCCTCTGAGGATGCAAGTGAGTAGCTCCCTGCACCTCCACCAATTGAGAGCATGACCTTAATGCCCTTGGCTTGACAAGACTTTATGTCAGCACTTAGAGACATGCAGGCATTGCTATATGCGTCACAATGGCCTGAAAGGTCTATCTTGGGAATTCTGCCATTGCCAAAAGTGTAGAGAAAAGCTATGTTCACAAAGTCATAGTTTCCTGAAGCACAAGTCTGTGCTAGAGTTTCCTCATTCCCGTTTTGACCCCAGTAGATGGCAATCCCGCCAGCCTCTGATCCTCTTGCTAGGGTAAGCAGCACCACTGAGAAGAAAATTGGCATCAGAGTTCCTAAAGTGCCTGCCATTTAATCTCTCTCGTTTGAAATTTAAAGGTTTTTTTTTTTTTGGTCTGGGGATGTATCGCTCTATCAGCAAGAGAGACTTATATAGTTGAAGGTGGCTGATGAGTTTTGAAAGTAATCTTGTATTGCTTATGAAACTGATCGGTGTGCCTTAAGGGCTATCTCTGGATTGCGTTTTCGGCCTAAAACAATGTCATATGAATGGTAACTAAAAGTCAGGTGATCTGATTTCTGCCTTGTCTCTTGGTAGCTCTTCTTTTCTCCAACGTACGCCATGAGCAGCTCTCTTTAAAACGAAAATTCTTCTTGTCCTATAACTTTTGTTCGATTCATAAACAAACCCATTTCAGTTATCTGCAAGCGCGAGAATACATTAGTTGCATTTTATTATTTATTTCCCAAAATAATTGGTACTTTGTTTTTATTGTGTATGAGAAATGTAATATTCAAATGAGTACTGCTCTTTCTGTTGAATTTAATTTAATCCTAAATATAAATGTTTTACCCATTTTATCCTGTTATATTTATTTTATTTTCCTAACTAATTTTACTAAGGAAAAGTTTCATAAAAAGAGCCCTGAAATTATCATTTCTTATTTAGGAACTTAAGAGTTGAAAATAACAGGAAAAAAAAATGTCTGATTTGATATTTTGTAAATGTAATTAAATGATTAAAATGTTCTTGTATCATACTACCTCCGTTCTTAATATAAGATCCTGTTTGACTTTTATTTTAGTTCTAAATATAAGGCCCCATCTACCTTGTCTCTTCATATTTATATATTTTTTTAAAATAGCCCTTCTAACAATGATAGTTCTAGTCAATACATTTATTAGCAATGAATATTTTAACAAAGACAACACCTATTTAGGACAAATAACTAACTCAACTTACTTCCTTAATCTCTTCAAATTAGTCAACTAGCTCTTATAATTAGGACCGGAGGTAGTATTTGGGAAAAAAAATTAGTCAATATGTTTATCACCATTAACTGTTCAACACTTATTATTGTGGAAATAACTTATCACTGCATATAATGCCTGATTAAAAATATCATTTTTTTTAGTTTTTTTATTTATCATTTTCCCTTTTACTAAAATAAATCTAATGTTAAAATATGAACATTTTAAGAAAATGATGTCATATTTATCAAAATTAACTACCTTATTTATTTTTTTATCTACTCAAATTAATTAACTTTTACATTAAAAATTAAAAAAAATTCATCATCTATATTTTGATATAGAAAATGGTAAGCGAGAAGTTAAGCCTCCGTTCCCCAATAAAATCTCATTTCATTAGAAGCAGCCAATGCCGTCATTTTCCCTCTCCATCCTTTTCTGGATCAATAACACTGCCTCATTTTTTTCAGAGAAAACCATATTGAAGGTACCTATACTTTCTCTTAATTTTTAATTTGGTACCTATGTGCCCTTTAATTAAACATTTAATTTTATCTTTTTAACAACATTAACTCTTATAGCTTTGTTCTATTGATATTTTTAGTCTCTACATAAGGATTAATTATGTTAATAGAGGCAAAATAAAGATTTAGTTAAAAACAAAAAACACATAGGTACCAAATTGAAAATTAAAAAAAAGTATAAGTACCTCCAATATGGTTTTTCTTTTTTTTCAAATGTGAAGTTGCAAGTTGGGACCCTCATAGGTGATGGGTGCATTAGTTCCTCAGTGAAGGATGGCGCACAAAAAAATGGCCTAATGATATTCCGTAATCAAAGGTGAGAGGGCTAAAAGCCATCAGAGAGCTTCAAATATTTTCCCTGACAAGAAAGTCATGCTCACGTACAAAACCTAGAGCATGATGCCGTATTCCATAATCAAAGGTGAGAATATGGAATCAAAGGTGAGATGGCTAAAAGCCCATTTTGTTCAATCATCTCCAAATATTTTCCCTGACCAAAAAACTCATGCTCAAGTATAAAACCAAAAAGAGCATGATGCACGAGCATACAAAAATATTAAAGCTTTCGCTAATATAATTGATGACTGAAAGATCAGATATAAGAAGTCCAACATTGGAGAAGCCAGCGAAAACCATAGCATGAAAGCGAAATATGGAGCTACGCCTTGAAGCCAAAGCCGGGGGTACCACAATACTCTTCCAAACCCAACCCAAAAGCTAACAACCGCAGGCAAATTAAACAAGGCTCTACGGAACTAATAAATTAAACATCTGGAGCCAAAGTTCTTAACAGTTCAAACCATTGCCATTTCATCTCATCACTCTAACTTCTTGCCTTTCAACGGACCCCTTGGGATCTTACTCAAGACCTTGTCATCGAACACAGCATACTGCTTTTTAATCTCAACGGTAGCCTTCTCAGCAAACGGGTCTATCTTATCCTGGTACTTGTCATACAGGACAGGAACAGTGTGCAATGTAACAAAGGCTGCGCACCAAATGAGGATTTTCAGATCGATCAAATACCATAACATGAACATAATGCTTCAAATAATGACAGTTATTGTTCTTACATATGTAAAACAAGGTCAAGAAGTTGCACCAAGTTCCTACAATTGATAGGATCCACAAACCAGCAATAACCTAACAACATCAACATCAGATTCCTCAGGATGAGACAATGTCATGAATTTCTTTGAAGATTAAACATCACCCACCAAGTTAGGCACTAAAAATTTATTGCAGTGCAGCAATTAAAATCATAATCAAGCCGAACAATCAGGGCACAATATAAGGAAGTTAGGATCAATTAGTAACATGCAAAATCTATATTGCTCAGTAATGACATAATTATATTATTTTTGCATTAAGGATGGAATGAGATGGTAAATCACATTCACATACAATAAGGAACTTCTTCAGATCTCTTCCTGAAGCTATATTACGCAAGACAGCAAATCCTCTATTGATTTCAATTCTCAAAGCAGCTGCAACTTGCAGGAATGGTTCCTCAGGTAGATGAACTTCCGGGATGCGAGGTGCAGTTCTACAATATGATTTATTGAGCAATGTTAAAGGTTAAATAAATATGAGGTCCCCGCTATAACTTCATTCAATAGATCATAAAGTTGGAGGCCTACTTGTTTATGAAGGTATGGGCATTGGACCACAAGAACAAAACTGCAAGCAGCAGTATCAGAATGTGACAGACCAAAGTGAGAAGGTGATACTCTAGCAACTCGAAAAACACCCAAATGCCTGTGGCTGTGCCAAGTACACTGGCAGATATTTTTTTGTTCCTCCACAGCAACACATCAGCAGCTGCAATTAGTGATTACCATGGGAGTATTAGAAAAACACATCATAATAGCAAAAATAAATAATACAAATCACACAAGGGAAATATAGATTGCCGATCTAACACTAAATTCCCTAAAATATAGAGTATAAATATAAAAATATCGTTACATTTAAAGATCATCCAAAGTTAAGTCAATCAGTATCCCGGACAGCCTAGACAAGTCACTGTCTAGTCCCCATTTATAAGAAAATCCATTGGTACAATCCATACTCCATAGCATTCCATCGATTCGAAACAGTGATTATGCTAATTAATTTTGAAGACCACAACCTACATGGCTACATCACAGATCTGACAAGACTAAAATCGATGAGAAAGCAGGGAAGAGAGCCAGAAGGTTCATACGCTTTCCACCGCCGAGAACAGAATGTACCGGCCTCTCCCTCCCGAAAAGCCGAAATACTTTGTCCTTCACTGACGAAGTAACTGGCTTCTCAGAATCGGAATCGGAAGACGACGAATCGTGACCATTAAGCTTCTCAGCTACTTTCTCCATAACCGATCCAAGACCAGTAACGGTGCTCTCCGCTTCCTCTGCCATTGTCGTCGCCCAACCCGAAGCTAGCGATCCGAAATGCTAAATTCAAGTATCGATGTCCTCAATGCGAGGGCGTGAGCAAGGGAAAAATTTGAGGTAGGGTTTCAAGTGAAGGTGAGTGCAATATTTATAGGTACGAAAAACGAGATGAATCCGAAGCGGCGAGGCTCAGGGCAAATTTGAATAGAGATAACGAGCGAGGAGGAGGAAACGGCGTTTAATTTTTTAATGCCGTCGAGATCCACGCCGTGATAGTTGACGGCGTTTGATATAAGTGCGTTGCCCAGTCACATAGGGCCGCTTTCCACAAAGAAAACACCGACCGAAAACGGCAGGTGACACGTGGCGGTTATTTAGTGGCAGAATACTATGGACGGCTTATACTTTCTGTTCTGGGTTAGATGGACGGCTCATACTTTCCACTGGTTAATAATAATAATGTGGCAGTTGATATACGGCCAGTCTTGATGGGATTTGATTTATCGGTGAGGGCGGGGACGCTATCGGAAAGCTGGCTTCTTGTAAACATGACATCGTGTTGTGTTAATATGAAGTGATTAAAAATAGTTTTTGTTGCTGTTATAAAATAAAAAATTAAAAATGTGTTGAAGCATTGTACAATATTTCAATGAGGACTAAATCCTTTTCAGCTAAGCTAGAAGGATTTTTAAGCAGATTCAAACCGTGGAAAATGTAAAGATGAGGCCGATTATAAAGGAAGGTCAGGGTATTAACTTGATTTGTTAAAGCTAGCTGGATTCGGCAGATCTAATATAGGCACCGTTTAGTATTATTTTTAAAATCACTTATAATCACGTTTCATATAAATTGAAACTAAACTATTCTTACATACTTACTTATTTTGTATTATATAAATCATAATTAAAAAGTTATTTATAAATTATTTTAAATAGACACATAGTTATTTAATCTAATGGGTGTGAGTGTATACTACTCATCAGAGTTGACCCTAGCACATTAGTATAGAAACCCCACGTCCTTAAAATCACCACCATTCATAAATACACTTTTTTTAACCAAACCCGCCTTCCCCTGATAAGGGAGTGGACCCACACACCAATTCATTTCTCCATAACAACTTGGGAGTGTCAATCGAGTTGTAGGTTCTTAACTCATAATATCCTCAATAACTTCAGCAAATATTTTAGCATAAACAGCTCAAACAGATTATGAGAAATAGAGTGAGTTTGAATTATTGTTATATGGAGAGATAAAGTAAATTTAATTTTTGACAGTAAAATCTAATGTTTTCTCAGATATCAAGGACAAAAGATAAGTTCATCCTTTGTCTGTAAAAAAAGAAAAGAAAAAAAAGAGCCCATCCAACTATCTTACCTGGCGATGCCTTCGACTAACTTTTTTGGACCTGTATATATCAAATACTACCTCCGGTTCTTAATATAAAATCTTGTTTGACTTTTATTTTAATCCTAAATATGAAACTCCAATCCACTTTGTCTCTCATATTTATACATTTTTTTGTCAAAGTAGCCCTTCTAATAATGATAGTTATAATCAATACACTTAATTAGCAAGAATATTTTAGGAAAGACAACACCTATTTAAGACAAATAACTAACTCCATTTACTTCCTTAATCTTCTCAAATTAGTCAATTGGTTCTTATAATTAGGACCGGAGGTAGTATTTATAAGCATATTGACAATTCTCCTTATATACTTATTTTGTATTCTATAAATTATAATCATCATTCTAAATGAGAAAAATCACAATCAAGTTCGCGTGTAGTTTATTAATATTCTTTGGCATTAGTATGGGCATATGGAGCTTTCATGGTAGTTTAGTTGCTAATACTGACTTTTTCAGGCATGTTAGTGCTTCTTTGTTTCCTGCTTCATTTGGAACTTCGTAATCATGTTAATGTCTCTTTTTTATTTTATTTTTTTTACCAAAAATGATTAATCACTGTGAGAGAAAGCAGCAGATCCCGAAAGAAGAGGGGAATGCAGTTTGCACTCTGCACACACGCCCCAAATCCCAAATTATTTACCACAAAAAGCGAAGATCGTAAATTGGGCTTGATCCGGCCCAGGACCCTAGTCTGAAGAACCAACATTTTTATGAGGATTTTTCCCCCTTCTAACTAGAAGATCGGGAAGGATCATGTTCCGATTACTATCGAGTATCGACCATCGTCCCCTGATAATTTTAAAAATATCTTAACTGATATACCACATCCACCCTAATTATAAGAGTCAGTTGACTAATTTGGAAAAAAAAAAATTTAGTTAGTTATTTGTAATAAATATATATTGTCTTTTTTAAAATATCCTTATTAATCAAGTATGTTAGCTAAAACTATAATTATTAGAAGAATTATCTTGAAAAAATTAAGTAAATATGAGAGACAAAATAGATTTGGATCTTATATTTAGAACCAATATAAAATTAAACAGGATCTTATATTAACAACCGGAGGTAGTATCATATTGTATTGTATTTGGCTCTGCCAAGAGATTCTCGTCATGAAAAAAAGAAAAAAAATTATACAGAGTCTTGCTACCTATAAATTATAAACAATATAATTCTAGTCAAATTTTTTATTATAAGGACAACGAGGGTTACCCATCTTAAAATATTAATAGGAGTTTTGTAGAAGTTGAGTCCATAGATTTTATAGAGAAGGCCAAGCTTGAAAATTCAGAGCAAAAACAGGTCTTTTACTCGGGTAGCCCATAAGTCAATATACCTACTACCCTGTCTTTAATATAAGATAAAAATTCATTTGACTTTTTGTTTTGATTTTAAATATAAAAACTTAACTTAATTCGTTTTATTTATCATATTTACTTATTTTCATGTAACAGTATATAATAATTTTAATTAATATTCATTGTTACAAACTACCAATGCACAGAACATCTCTCTACAGAGTTACTCCATGTTAGTACATGAAACAGCACTCGTATGCAGCACTAACATTAACATCTACGACCTGCTTTCTTCCTTTCCCTTGCAATTCATCAAAACCACAAAGAACGAACAAAACTTCCTCCAAGAAAAGGTTACAAAGGAAATTATTACCATCCTCAGCGAAACCCAGAACGCCCGCCCAATAAAGAAAATAAAACGTTGTCCATTATGAAATCGTACCCGATCGGAGCTCAAATTAATAAAAGGAGAAGTCAACTGCTGCGCCTCCGATCAGCCGCGTACTGAGATAGAGGCACCACCTCCTGCAACGGCGTCGAGATCGGAGTTGAGATCGGCGTAGGAAGCGGAGAGTTTCTGCAGACGGGGCAGGAGCCGTTGAGCTTGAGCCATGCATCGAGGCAGACGAGGTGGAAGAAATGGCGGCACTCCGGCATCATCCTCAGCATCTCGGAGTCCTTGTACTCGCACAAGCAGATGGAGCACGTGATATTGTTATCCGCGGCGTCGGCGGCGGCGAGAGCGTCCTTGGTGTATGAGAACCTCGGGTAGGAGTTGATAACATTAGGAGCGAGACCGAGGGAGACGGAGTTATCATCACGGTTGTGGTCTTCGTCGGCGACGAAGATGATGCGGGGGAGAATGATTCCGTCGGGGGGAGGGGGAGGAGGAGGGGAGGGAGGGTGAGGCCGGCAGCAGAGGTAGGAAGAGAGGAGGAGGGTGGAGAGGAGAAAGAGGAAGGCAAGGGCGATGGCGATGGAGTAGCCGAGGCCGATGTTGGAGAGGAAGGAGGAGGCCGAGGCGGCGGAGGACATGAGGAGTAGGAGGAAGAAGAAGGGGGATCTCCATTTGAGGGAGAGAAGAGGAGAAAGGGGATGTTAGTGAGAAAAGGGTGGGTGGGAATCTCAGCTGTTGCATTTAATACTGTGGTTTTTGAGAGAGAGAAAGTGAGAGTTGATAGGCATTAAATTGGAGAAGAGAAAATTTGAGCTTTTCTGCTTCCTCCACTTCGCTTTTGGAGGTTGCAAGTGGAGGTAAATGGACCATCAACTCAGCTGCAACTCCAAGCACTTCTCTGACTTTCTTTAAGCCACTTAACCATTTAATTAATGGCTATTTAGTTAAGTGCACCTCTTGCATTACGTCATCTCTCAACTTTCAAGGCATTCAAGATGGGTTTTTGAATAATGTTAATTATTATTTTTTTTATCCTATTTATGAGTGGATTACTCTCCATATGCTGTTTTAAGGCATCTTCTAAAAGTAATTTTCATCCTAAGCATAAATCACTAACTAACTTAATGTTAAAAGGCTCACAGAACTTCATGTTTCTATATCTGTATCATTTAAGTTGGGATAAACTACGAAGACATTATCAATTTATGACAAATTTAGTGCTTTGGCTGCCTTTACATGTAAGAATTAGTTAAGGATGCCCTGTAATAAGAACTAGAGGGAATACATTGCAATATTATATATTGAACAAATTAGACGCATTGTTTAATTTCATAAATCTCGTATTATATAGTAATTTAATACTACTTTCGATCCTTAATGTAAGAGTTAATTGATTAATTTGAGAAATTAGAGAAGTTCGTTAAGTTAGTTATTTATAATAAATAGGTATTATATTCCCTATAATACTCTTATTAATTATGTGTATTAGTTAGACCCACCATTTAATGCTACATTTAATATGTGCAACTACTATTATTGGCAATACCTAGAAAAATAACAAAAATATGGTTCGAGTCATGTTTAAGGACACTGTCCTTAAAAGTTATTCCACCACACAAGTTAGAATAAAAGGTGGTACTCACCAGGATTAAACAAACCCTTCCTGTGTAGAAGAGAGAAAGGAGGAGAGCTCAGGGATAGAACTCAACGCGTTTTAACCATGCACCACACATTACCTTTTATAAGTAGATAATATGTGACCGTTGGACTGCCATAATGGTAATTAAAGATGGTTTTAATAACAATTAAAAGAGCGGTTTTTAAACAATTGATTAAGGTGAATTAAATCATTTTAAGGGCATTGACTATAGTTTATGAAAAAATAAAACCGACTAATTAAGACACATAAATGCTTCAACGGTCATCTCTAATGGTCAGTTCTAAAAACTCCTTCGTAGCCATTTTATTAGATGAAGCTCACATCTTAGTAAATACTAAGGTTTTCTCAATCTTGAGTAATATGGGACTTCTTTTGATATACTCACATACTGAAACTTCAACAACTATAAAGACTACTTTGAAAAAATAATAAATAAATATGAGGAAGAAAGTAGATCGATGTCTTATATTTAGAATCAAGTTGAATGTTAAATTAAAAATAGATCGGGATCTTATATTTAAAATCAAATTAAATGTTAAACTAAATTGAATATTAAACTAACCCTTATATTAAAAATCAGAAATAGTAGTATAGTTAGGTCTATCCCTGCCCCTTGTTCCCATTGTTCGGAATATAACAGATCCATCGCTTAAAATGGTGTCAAAGCTTATCATCTAAACTTACTCAGGGCTCTGCCCTTTTTTGATAAATACTCAGTCAGGCAATTAATGCAATAATGATAAATATCTGGTACATTGAAGAAAAATGGCAGCTAGGAATGACTCGTTGGTTTTGTCATATTTCCGAGTTGATTTCATTTTCATGTTAGACAACGTGACGGTGACGTTTAAGGTTGTGATCAATAGTTGCACAGATGAATGAAAGTAATTGGGTGGGATTTTCTTTTTTCTTTTTTTTTTTTGTGTGGCAGCGGCATACGTGGCGCTCCAAATCCACAACGGAGGGAAGTTGCCATTAAATCAATATAGAAATTCATTATAAACCCTCTCTAATATTTCTTATATACCTCACAAAATCCGAATACTTCAAATAAGTAAAAGTCTTATATCGTTGATTTCAATCCTTCTACAACATCATGGATCCTGTCTTTATGGTGTATGAATATCGTTGTTCGTTTAAAATCGTTTATTTTGTTCTTGCTCCTTTTGGCCCTTTTTTCCTCTTTTAAAAAAAATGTTCTTGCTTTTTCTTTTGGATTTGCAGATCTGTTAATCAAATCTTTAATTGATCCACATTACATCATGATAAGATAATTAATTCACCCTTCATGATGATAGGATTCTTCCTCCCCCATATATCCGCCTCTATGCTTTATAATTATTATTTATATCCCGTGCGGGTCAATTAAATCTAATTTTTTTATGGAGTCTTTTGTATAAATTATTAGAACTTATTGTCATTATTATTATATTTAGGTTAAATTATACGACACTGTTTTGAACTCTGAATCAGGTATAAATAATCCTCTTAAGTCTTAACCTTTAAAACTTAATAAATTAGTATTATATATCTCCTTAAACTATTATTGATGCGTAAATAATTTTCATGAAGTTTAAGATATGTAAAGATACAAAATTAATCGCAGTTAAATGCATAAATGTAAGATTTTAAAGGAATTCATTGAAGAGTTCCAGAGGTTATGAAGATTAATAGGTATACGTTTCAAAGTTCAAAGAAGTTATATATAATTCGCCCTTTTATATACCATATAGACATACCGTAGGCCCCGAGGTTTTAGAGTTTTCGTCATAATGAAAATTAAATATAAATGAAATGATGATCTTCTAATTTAATCATTAAGATATTTAAAACGGTGAATACTTTATAATGCGACTCTGTGTTTTTATTCTTTTTTTTTTTTTGTTAATCCAATATATTCATAAATTATTTTAGATTTAAAACTAATTTCTTATCTATCATTCTAACAAGTACAATTCTCGAATGCCGCCCTCTCTCTTTCTTTCTTTTTTTTGAATTAAAAATCTCATATTAACATTTTAATTCCCCATAATGATCTCTTAATAATCCGCTTTGCGATATTTATTAGTTGATTATATATATATATATATATATATACATATATATAAAGGGTACACACCACTTTTGACTGTTCTTTAAATATACTCTCCTGAACTTCGTATTCCTTCTCATTTTTGTGACTTCTGATTGTTCTATATATACCTACCATCCATTTTAATATCTGCCACGGTTTCAGCCTTTAATCAATCTCTCCATCTCTAAATATGGAACTCAAAAAGAAAATGTAATCTTGTCAAATTCTTTTTTTTTTTTGGTCAAAGTAATCTTGTCAAATTCAACCGCGCACAGAGTTTAGTTTTTAATACAAAAATTGGAATCAGAGACATTGAAATAAAAATAAAACTTGTAAAACCCAAAACCAAGGTATCGCTAGCAATTTATCAGCGTGTCAAGGGTCCAACTATAATCACATAAAATGTTAAAAAAAAAATGAGTTGCATATAAATCGTGAGTAATGCACTCATTAAAAATTTTATTTTATAATATTGTAAGTTGTGAGTTTTATTGTAGATTTTATTATATGTATTAATAGATAGCGATGATTATCCATTAAATGCACATGATGATGCAAAAGCACTATAGTCAAAAGTTCACGTGATGTCCCAACCATAAGATTAACAAATTAGTATAATTGTGTTGCAGTGGAGGACCTTGAAGGGGTTCTACTTTATTCAGGTATTGTGTAGTTTTATGACAGCAACGAGCATTGAAAATTCCACCCATCCACATGTTGAAACATAAGTAAGTCATGGCAACATAAATCTAGTTGGTGAGACATAAAGAAATACTCTTCATATATTAATAGCAAATGATGGTCTTAATTAGGCTAATTAAGTAGGGTTTTTGAAGGGATTGAAAGCTGCCTTTCATTTGAGGCATCATTTAAGACCACTTTATTTTGGTAACAAAACCTCTTAGTGGATTTGCCCCAAATGATTCTTCAGACACAGCCCAAAGTGGCCCATATTCTTATGAAATAACATCTAGTGTAGTTGACCACAATTAAATTTAAAATATTACAAGTTTAATAATGAATGGACATGATTTTTTTCTATATCAAAATATCAAAACGGTAAGATCAGTAAGTAAACTTGCAAGTTCAACCAAGCTAGCATAAATTTAAGATCAAGTTAACATGATTTTATGAGGGAGAGATGTAAAAACAGTAAACTAATAGAATCAAACTGCGAGTGTAATAAGAATGTTTGCCTTAGGAACATAAAATCATTTAAAGTAAACTAAGATAACCCAAACACAGCCTAAACAGGGTTAGAAATAATAATTTTAATGTACAAGTGGCAAGGAGGTTAGAGGGCCGCGAAGTAACTCAAAAGAGTGAAATAGAGAGTCAGAGGCATCTCGCATCTAGATCACTAGATTCTATTAAGGTAGCAGTGCTCTATTTATTCTCTTTCACCTCCTCACTCTCTGACCATATGTCAAATAATGATTCCGTATAAGAGAAGAAGATCAGAAAAATGTGAATCTCAAAGTTTTTGATCGATCCTGTTATAAAAGGCAAAGATGCTTGGAATGAGAAACCTTGAGCACACCCTTCTCCTTCCTTTGATATGACGCTGAAGATATCAATTCATAATTCAGAGCAAAGATAGATGCAAGAGGTTCATGCTCAGTCATAAAAGGATTCGAGCTCCTTAATGGTCGCGCACACAGATTCAAACATGGGTGGCAGAGATGGGACTTGTTTGGAGATCATTAATAATTATGTGCAGTACGTAGCAACATGGTTCATCTTTGATGAGTGGATTTTGCTTTAGAAAGAACTTTGAGAAGATCGAAGATGGAGATGGGCACGTATGTATGAAGTGTAGTAGCTGGGCGACATCGTGGGGATATTCATCTCCATCTTTCGCCACCAACGTTATTTAGTTTCATGCATACGATGTAATCCCTCCTTTTAAAGGACAGGATTTTTCTCATATTGATTCGCCCTTGTTCGCGATTCTTTAGGCATGAAATTACAGATTTGTAATGAATTTCCACTCTTCCTATTGTTTATGGTCTCAATGTACTTGGAAAGTCTTTGGTCCTCCTGTGAAGGAAAAACCGTATGTTGATCCTGTCATCTTACCAAAAAGAAACAGGAAAAGAGAAAACAGGAACTAATTTCCACATGCTACTTTAACTAACCATCAGTGTCAAAAAATTAATCATGATCGAATTCAATCAACTCCAATTCATTAGTCGCAGGACGACGACGACGGCGCGTCCTGTGAAGACGACGTCGTGGGCTGTTGCAACGACGGCGTGGCCTGCGGCGACGACGATGTCGGGGCATGTTGCAACGACGGCGAGTCGCGACACACAGGACACGACCAATTAATCCTCAGCCATTCGTCGAGGCATATAAGGTGAAAGTAATGCCCACATTTTGGCATCATCCTTATCATCTCCGACTCCAAATACTCGCACATGCAAATCGGACATGTCGTGTTGTTTCGTTCGTCGGCTTTCGCATGACAGTACAAGAAACTCGGGTACGAGCTGATGACGGCTTCAACTTCAAGGACTCTATTAGGGGTTATTCCCGCCGCACCATTGTGGACGGGGTTCTCTTCGTCGTGATGGCCGTCGGGATTATTACCAGATGAGTCAGGGACACCGTCACCTCGGTGGCTGCTTTGTTGATGGTTGCCGCCGCGGCACGAGCGGAAAATGGTGATAGACACGCGGATAACGACGAAGACGAAGAGGAGGATGAGGAGTGCCTTGGTGAATAAGGAGCCGATGCTGAGGTCGGTGACGAAAGAGGTGGTGCCCGCATCAGCACAGTCGTCATTGGCGGCGAGGATGGAGGGTTCCGGCGACGACATGGGGATTAAGGGAGGTGGTTACCGAGAGAAAGGGAGGGGATATATTTCCATAATATATCATAAGAAGAGGCATTTGGAAAACCAGAAAGGTCGAACCCGGAAATGATAGGTATGAGCAGTTATGTTCTGTTAGACAATTCACCAGACAGGTGCAAGCCATTGTAAGCTGTTTATAACAGAAATCTGCGAGTGTTTAATTTTATATATAACTGTTTTTCTTTTGTTTCAAGATGATTATCGTTGTTAACTACCATTATCCGATTGAATTTACAGTTTTATTTTTAGTTTTATATATTAAAAGATGAGAATTAATTCCATGCATGTTGTTCTGGTCAAAGGGGGAAACATTCTGGTCGTCTTATTTTTCTCTAATTTCAGTTGTTTTCTCTTTTTGATCAAAAGAAACTTTTATTTCTGTTGACTGCAGAAAAAGAATAGCACATGAACTGTCCAAGCAAGTATCTTAATACATCAGAATCAGAAACCGCAAGAAAATGAAAAACTTCTTGCTACGTACTAACTACGCAGTCAAAAAGTTTCTTGCCGTCAGTTTCAATCACAGCGTTTGGCACCTGAATTTCAGTTGTTTTCCCCCCAGATTTTTATCTTTATCATATATAAAATTTCATTTTATTTTAGTATAATTAATTTTTTAAATTATTCGAATTATATCTTCTTTTATCTACTGCTAAAGTGTCGAAAAGTCCACATGCGAACACTTTTTATGTTAAACAATTTAAAATGACAATGTTAGGGAAAAATTAAGAATGATTAGAGCATGATAGATGAGAAAAGAACCATGAATAGCCATGCATTTGACTCTATGTATGAGGCCACCTTGACTAATTAGATTGGACTCATTGGAATAGGTATGGGTAGGCCCCATGTTTAACATGTACAGTAACAAAAAGGGGGGGGAGGAAGAGAAATCAGAAAATATTATTGCCAGTATTAATATAAAATACTTCGGCCAAAACGTATTAGTATAAAATTTAAAAAATCATACTGTTTGATCGTAACTCGTGAATAATACTACCTCCGGTTCTAATTATAAGAGCCAGTTGACTAATTTGAGGAGATTAAAAAAGTAAGTTGAGTTAGTTATTTATTCTAAATAGGTGTTGTCTTTCCTAAAATATCCTTACTAATTAAGTGTATTAACTAGAATTATCATTATTAGAAGGGTTACTTTGAAAAAAAATATAAATATGAGAGACAAAGTGAATTGGGATCTTATATTTAGGACCAAAATAAAAATAAAATAGAGTCTTATATTAATAACCGGAAGTAGTATTATTGACCAAACAGCTATTTCTTTTTTAAATGATATCAACTGTGCGCTAGTTGGCAGTTGGTACCAGGTTTTTAATGAGATAGTTCAGCAGTCCCACGCAATTTTTTAGTTTTCAAGCAAGAAATAGTGATGAATTTCACGCTTGCTTTGTTTGTGTGATTCGGCCACAAGTTATTACTCTTCTCTTTTTATTTATAAGATACTTCTAACATGTTTTATATAGATTAAAAAAAATTTTAAACTTTATTAACTCTTGTTTAAAATTTAATAATTTTTTAACTTTATCCTTATTTAGTATACATTATACCTCATGTGAACAAAATCAACACAATAATAAATGAAGAGTAAAATTGTACATTCATACAAAAAATTTCTCTTAGTGTCCCATAAATAGAACCAACAAATTTCTTTTCTCTCTGCTCTCATCGGAGTATTTTCATAAAATTAACTTGTTATTCATGCAAATTCAAGTTCTTATTTATATATAAATCATGCCTATGCTGGATATTGCTCATATATATAATAATACTTTACATTATTAATATCCACCATTTTTATAAAATTATCCAGTCACCGGCTGTAGGCCCAGCCCAACTGTTGTCGGCCCACAGACGGTTGACGGGGCAAAGCTTTTTATATCTTTAGAAAAGAAGGGGGTTTTAGTAATTGTGTTTTAAAAATTATTTGCAATCAAGAACGTGAGTCTTCATGTATTTTATGAGACTTTTTTTTCAAAAGGCATATTGTATACTCATATTAGAGATAATACTCCTCAAGACACTATAAGTATTAAATGTAAACATCTCTTTTAATAAAAAACCGAATTTTAATTGAGAAAAAACCTATTCTACCTTATGTTTTAAGTGGCCTTTGTGTGACTCCAAATTTATAGCGAATATACTTTTATCTTATGCTTTTTTTTTTTAATTCATACTTTGACTGGTGTCTTAGGCATAAAAGAACCACACCAATTCATTCTGAACCAAAATTTACTGTGATGACGGTACTGCAGGGGATGTCTTGCGGGAAAATAGCACGGTAATTTTCCTCGTCGTTCACCCTCACTTTCAGTCCAAGATAGTGCGTAGTTAGAACTTAGATGAGCCATCTTTGTCAATTCCAGAGGAAAAAACGAACACGAAAAACGCTGACCCATTCTTTGTGGACACTCGACAAATGGTTCAAGTCGCTTGTCAACTGTCAAGTCCATAAATGCATGAAGACAAAGTTCAGTTCAGGACTTGGAAATTCAAATTTCCACAGCTTAACGAATGCCTATAACCACCAGTTGTTACCATATTTTCCTTTTCAATGAAAGGCTCGTTATTTTTAATCAGTTGATAGGCCTTTTTTTTCAGTTAAGTTTTATTATCAGGTGGACATAACTCTGCTCCTGATTTTTTTCGCTTCACTTTCTTTTTTTTGAGCAAAATTTTCGCTTCACTTTCAAACGACGCAAAATAACCTGTTTATATTCATTACCAACAATTTAAACTTTGGTATTTTGTCCTCATTTAACAAAACAGAGCCCGTAACCCATAAAATAAACAGTTTAAACTGTATAAACTATAGGGAAAATTTCCCAAATTTTTTTTTTGAAATTACTAAATCCCAAATCGGGTAACAACACTTTATTAGACTTTGATAATACTGGACTTACAAATAACAACACATTGTTATAAAAATTTCTCATTTGAAATTTAGTAATTTCAATTTTTTTTTTTTTGTGAGATCCTTCCTAACTCATCCTTTAAATATTTTAGAATTCTATGATGTGGAATTTCAAATATAGATATATCACCTCCCGTTCTTGATATGAAAATTAGTCTGATATTTATTTTAGTTTTAAATATAAGACTCCAATATATTTTATCTCTCATATTTATCTATTTTTTTTTCTAAAGTACTTCACATGTTAAAGATCTTATCAAACAGTACACATGACTAGCTAGCAAATATATTTTAGAAAAAATAATACCTATTTATTATAAATAACTAACTTAACTAATTTTTTTAATTTATTTTAAATTAATTTTTATATTAAATATTGTGCACATTCCTTATATTAACTTTCAAGAAAGCACATATCGTCGTGGCTTTTGTTTTGTTTGTCTTTTTTCCTTCTTTTTTTTTTTTTTTTTGGGGTCATGGCATGAAGAGTTAGTCGCACACGTGCTTCGGAGTTCGAACGGTTGTTTTTTATGTTTTTGGTGAACGAAGAGATATGGGTTTTATTTTGAGAATATCGCCCATCACTTTCATTTTAGGTGCACCGTCTATTAAAGTATTAATATTAGTGGTGCCTCAACTATTCTTTTTGCCTGGACCCTAGATACATAAAAAAATAATACAATAAAAAGAATTAAAAAAATTGAAAATTATAAAAATCTTAAATTAGGTTTAGTAACCATACGTTATTTAGCGTTGACAACATTAAATTTATAAGTGACAAATTTGGCATTTACAAATTTTCAAATTTTTTAATCTTTTTAAAAAAATAATATTAGGACTAGATGCATTTAAAAAAATACTTTAAAGTGCTGGAGGCATTAAAAAATATTACCTCTAGTCTTTAATATAAGACCTTATTTGATTTTTATTTTGATCATAAATATAAAACCCCAATTCACTTTATCTCTCATGTTTATATATTTTTTGCCAAAGTAATTTTTCTAATAATGGTAGTTCTAGATAACAAACTTGATTAGTAAGGATGTTTTACGAAAAACAACACCTATTCATTACAAATAACTAAGTTAACTAAGTTTTTTAATTTCTCTAAATTAGTCAATTGGGTTTTATAATTAGGATCGGAGGTAGTATTTTACAGTACTGGACATACTTAAAAATTTTTTCACAATACTGGATGAACCACAATATTTTAAAGTGTTGGATGTATCTAAAAAAATATTTTGAGGAACCGGATGTATCTTATCCCTTATGATTATTATTATTACTACTACTACTACAAATCATAATTCAAGGAACGCAAGTTTATTTTTTCCAGCTTTTTTATCATATAAGAGATTATATCATGTTTTACCATGACCTGTTGTTCGATTCTGGAATTTCTCCACTTTTTCGTCACTTCCTCCAATTCCTGATTCATTCCTTCCACCAGCTACCGCCTGGACCGGAATATATATAAACTTACGCGTTTTTAGCACGTCTTGACTTTTTTATTAATTTAATTTGATATTTATCCTATATATAAAATCTATTTTATATGTATTTAAATTAATAATAATCAAGTAAGAGGAAAAAAAAGAGAATTAAAAAAATTGTTAGAATATTTTTTTTAAAAATACCATATTAAATAATTTAATTAATATTATTTAGTCATGTCAGTTGTCAGAATTTAATATAAAACCGGTTTTACTTTTTTAAAAAAAAAAAGGTAAGGTAAGATGGAGATGGTAAAGACGAGAGAGATAGACCCACTTTTGAACATGTAGGTCCCACAACAAGGTTCCCCACCCTCTCTGGTTCATCTCACTTGACGGGTCCCTCTGACCACCCATAACATTCGAACCTCGAAGATCAGGGGAATAAATAAATAAAAATAAGAAAACTGGAATATTGATCGATTTCTAAAAATCATATCTAAGCAAAGGAGCTGTTGTTTATCTACCCATAGTTGAAATTAGAACCACGTAAATCTCTACACCATAAAAATAAAGACACAAACCTGATGAAAACTTACGACGAAAAATCGTATCTAAAGTCTAACCTTACGCTTGCAAATCATATCCTTGACCGATCGGCCACTAATATCAATAGTCAAAGAGCAATTCATCTTGATCTCCACATGTTTCTTCACGATATTCCAAATATTCACTCTTCCCGGAACTATCGAGTAGCTGGTCATGTTCATCTCGCCGCCGGTGATGTCGGTGAAGAGGCCCGAGCTGCTTATCAGTCGGTCCGCCAAGACGTCTACCGTGAGATTCATCGGAAACGTGCTCCTCGCCTTCGCCCGGCCCGGCGGCCCATACGCCTCCGCCACCGTGGTGCCGTGGTAGTTGATGGTGGTGGTGGTGTTGTCAAACCTGAAGGACACCGCATTAGGATTTTTGATCGACATGGCCACCGCCAGAGTCATATTAACCCTAACTTGAAGCCGAGGCACTGCATCGACCTTGAGATCCAGATTTGTGACTTTCACCTGATTCATTGTTACTTCGGGATCTTTGACCTTGAACACTGTAAATATTAAGATGATGATGATCACTATAATTACAAGTAGAAGAGAGACTGATATACATCCGCACCATTTCATTCTTCTCCGACGAGCTCCCTTATCGGCGCCGGCGCCCGAAGTTGGGGCTAGCGGCTGAGCTTGCTCGGGCCCGCCCATAGATGACCGGAGAAAAGAAATGAAGTAATTGAAAGCCGATATGAAAGACCAAGGAGATGAATTTATTTGGGGGCTGAGAATATATAAATACGAGTATATATATAATTAATTAATCGAGTCAATTGTCAGCAATAAGAGTGTTTCTTCTATTTGTTAGGGAATAGAAAGAAACTTGGAAACGGACTTCTATTGGAACATGAACCGACCGACAAGCAGCAAGCTGGTTTTCGGTCCCATTTATTATTTTTTAAGAATATCTATGTATTATGTCCGTACTACATTCTCGTTTTATTTGAAATTTCTTTTTTTTTTTTCCGTTAGAAAACTTGTTAAACGATCTAAATTTTATCTTTTTCATTTTTTGTTTTAATATTTTCATTTTAACCGAAATAAAAATATAAGATGAAAACTTTTTCCCTCCAGTGTTCTTATAAAACTTTTAACTTTATTTATTTTGCCATCCAAAAACATTTAACTTATAGAAAAAAAAAATGAGTAAAGAGTGTTTTTTTGGGATAAAGCAAAGAGTGTTTATTATAATTTAAACCATTTAAATTAATTTTGGATGTCCTAAATTCAATTCAATTTCTTTATATTTTAAACTATTTTTTATTTTAATAGGTAAAAAAATTTAAAATATCTTATAAATTTAATTTATTTTAAAAAATAAGTTTATCATTAAAAATTTTAAATTTGTATTAAATTTTGATTAGAGTGTTAGGTACTAGGGGTGTTGATGGATGGAACGGGACAAGGAATTTTGTCCAGTGTCCTATGACGGGATCGGAACGTCTCGCTTTTCTTTTTTTTATAAAAAATACTATAATTTTTTATATAAATTTTTTATGTTATAATGCTTATTTTTTATTGGACTTCTAAAGATAAAAATATTGTAAAAAATATTATATAGAGAACTTAATTATATAGTATAAAAAAAGGTACAAAAATAATACTGTAAAAAAAATACCATAAAAGAAACACTATATAATTACTTTATAAATTATTTTATTGAGGAGGGAGATTTCGTTAAGATAATACTACAACTTAAGAGTTAAAAATCACCATAAAAATAATATTTATTATTAATAAATAAATTGAATAATGTAATAATAATTATTAATAAATAATTTTTAAAAGAAAAAAAAACCTGAAACGGGACGACCCCATCCTGCGTCTCATCTTGTCTCAGTTAGTGTTTCGTCCTGTCTTGTCCCATTTTTGTCCAGTCTTGAAAAATTTTTTTATCCCGTTCTGTCCTGAACCCACCGAGACCAGGATTAGACGACCGGAACGAGGCAAATTGAACACTCTTACTAGGTACTGGAGAGCATTCAAAATGAAGAAGCTGAAATTTTAAAGCAGTAAAAAAGTCTCGCAAACAATAAATGCATTACTGCCAAGAAAAAGGAAAAAATCGAGTCAGACTTTCTGGAAGGCAGCTTCTTAATGAGAACAGTGACATGAGACTCATGATTTCTTCTCCCAAAAATTAATTTTTAATTTTGACTTTCTAGGAATAATTTACGATCAAAATTTTTAACTCATTTTAAATATTTTCCTTCCATTTTTTTTCTTCACCTTGGGTATTTTCTTTCAATGAAAGTGACGTATTTGAGAATAGTAATTATTTTTTAATCGAGATAATTTGAAAAATCAAATAATCACCATTTGTAAGACTCCTGTGGTGGCAGCAGGACCCCACATCCATTCTGCATCTCTTCCACCAGCCTTTTGGCGGCCCTCAACTCTTTGCTCCCGACATCCTTGACTTTGCCACCTGGCAAAGTACCATGGCCCCACCTGCCACTTTTGCTTATCTTCAATTTCTCTTCCTAAAGCTAAAAATTATAGGAAAAACTGTGGATAAATTCCCGTTAAAAAATTAACTGACAAATGATCCCGTTGTATATATATATAAAAAAAGGCTACACATAAAAAAAAGTTAAATGATACAACATATTATTTAGACATAAAGAATTAACTTACACATAAGGAAAAAAAGATTGCATACAAGGGAAGATAGGGAACCGGTTTTGGTGCTCATTAGTTTGATGAGCATATTAAACTCATCAAATTTGAATCATTCATGTCTCATTTGGATGGTTCAGATTTGATTTATTTTTTATTTTTATTTGTTTAAAATAATTATTTTAATATATATAGAATCTAAAATAGAAATAATCTCTTCACTATCATTTTTTTAAAAAATAATTTTTTATTTAAAAATAAATAATTAAAAATTTTAAATTTGGATCGTTCAAATCAGATATAAACCATTTAAATCTGATGAGTTTATAGTGCTTATCAAGGTGATGAGCACTGAAACTAGTTCCGGGAAGATAGACTGTATGTAACGTAAAGAAGTTAAATTACACATAAGAAAAGTTGAGTTGTATAAAATCCTAAGAGACTATTTGTCAATTAATTTCTCAATAAAGATTTATCTCAATTAGCCCAAAATTATAATAAATATTTCCCAAAATTAAATAAAATTAATTTTAAAGGAAGAGCTTTCATTGGGTTAATATGTTTATTATTGACTAACTCAACATATAGAATTCGTAATACCTTTCTGTGGATATTCATAATTAATTAGCTCAAAATAGGTCAAATCTCTATATTCTTAAAATTGTTATGAAGTTATTTATTGTTTCATCCAAAAAAATTATTTGTTGCTATATTCTTTTATTAGAAATTTATCAGTGAAGGGGAATGTAAAAAAATTATTTTTTTCAAAAAATAAAAAATTTAATCATAGATAAAATTGAGATTTATTTTTAAATAGAATTAATGGGTTAATGACCCCCCCTGTTAAAAATAAGGCAGGGTATGATGAATTTATGAGACAAGTGATGCAAAGTTGATGTGGTTTGAATCAGACCCGGCCAAACCCATGCCATGTGGGAAGCAACAAAAAGTTGCTTTAGCATTAAAATTACTTTTGGAGCATGAGCCTTTTTTTTTTTTCATATTCAAAAGCGATCTTTGAAAAAAAAAAAATTTGGACTTGAAGTCACTTTTTGAGTGTTGAAAGCCAGATTTAGCTCACCCTTGATCAGCGTCTTAGACTATATAAGTTTAGCTATAGGCCCCCCTGAAATACAACATGAACAGGGGAGTTTCTCCAGACAGGTCTTCGGGCCCGGACAGGCCTAATTCTGTCGATATGTTGCAAATTTCCCCAGAAGTAAAATTAGCCAACAGATTCTGGTACGACTATTGAAACACCCAAAACCGAGGCATGACAGAACCAGATCATACATAGGAAGACACAAACAACATGATAGCAAGTCTTCGACTCCTGAGACTCTGTAATGCGACATACAAACGAAATCCAGCATGTACTTGCGAACAATGCGAGCATTAAACGACATTACAACAAAGGTAATGGCAGAGAAATACTAGATGGAACAAGCGAATGTTATAATTGTTTTGAGAAATGAGAATAAAAAAGATGTCATATATAATTGAGCTAGGCAAACCAATCAGAGAGGGTAGGAAGCTTGATCTCGCCCTGCTGCGAAACAGGAATCTTGATGTTGCCGATGACAGGGAGATCAATTATGAACACCAAATCCAATTTATAGTCTATGTCCCAGTCCTTGGCCACGTCTCTTCCCAAGCTCAATAATATACTGTGAGCCACCTTCACTGGCACTTCCACCATTGTCGATGCCTTCGCCTTCAACGACCCCGGGTCTGGTATCACCCCTGTTGCTATCTCCCTGCAACCACATTCTCAATCATTTAAGAACTAGATTTGTAATTCATCTTTCTAATCTATCTTTGTAATTCCATTTTCAATCCTGTGGCTTCAAGAACAGTAGCGAACGTACCTGCCATCGCTCTTGAGCGAGTAGGATATTTCACAAATGGGCAGAGGAGTTGGGTATGGATTGGAAACAGAGACCTTGGCCAAGTACTCGACTCCCTCCCGGCTCACGCTCTTGAAGTCGACATCATCTACACTCGCCTCCGGCATCGGCACGTCGGCGATCTTCTTCGCAACGTACGTCTTGACGGCCTGCGACAGTTTCCATAAGCCTATTATCACACTCACAGATATCACAGCCGCCGTCACTTTTGTCCTCAACCTCCATCCCGCCTTCATTTTCAAACAAAACTCACTCCTGCGTACGTAGTCGTATCGATCGGAGGCTGCACGTGACCTCCGATCTCTGAGATCTGAGATTCTCGATCGATCGCTAACGACGGGAACGGAGGATAGATCCAAATCCCACGACTTGGCGTGGTGTTATTTCGATTTCCAACTTGGTCGGTGCTTTGATTGGACGCTTCTTTTATGGTGACGATTAATTATGTGGTGTCTTGTATCTTAATCTGGATTATTACTTCACATGGTTTGAAATTTGAATCTTAATATTAATTGTGTGGGATCTTGTGTAAATTAAGGTTCATGAAAACTGCAGCTTCACGTGAATTTTATAATTCATATGGGGACAGAATGGAAAATTAAATTAAATTTTTGATATTTCAAAAGAACACTTTACTCATTCATACTTGAGAATTGAAAGTTTGAGATGATGGGGATAATCAAACATCACCTAATATTGTTTTCCCCCTTTTTTTTTAGCCAAATAGAGTGAACTGTTCTTTTCCCCAGAAGATCCAAGGTAGGTGATGAGTAAGGTTATTGCTCATAACCATCCGCACATACGAATGAGACAGTTTCACGTATTTATTGGGGGGAAAAAAAAGGTAAAGCAATTGTGAAGGCGTGTGACTGGTTTTCTTTTCTTGATTTGTGAACGAATTTCCGGGAAAAACTGCAAAATGCTGCGTCCATGATTAATAACAATTAAAGACGTGGGATGATGCTACATATGTGAAGTTTTTCAGGAAACTGATTTAAATCGTAAACCTCGTCATCGAGAATAAATCAAAAAACAGATTAAAGGATGAGGAGAGATGTGCATGGATGAAGATATAAATTAATGAGAAAGGCGAGGGGAAAAGCGAAGGAAAAAAATTGCAGGGAAATGAAAGAAAGAAACTGACCTCCATTGATGAGCGTTGTGTGCGGACGACGATTCTGGGTAGAAGGAAGAAGAAAACGCGGTGAATGGAGATTAAGGGATGAAGTTATATATGTGTATATATATAACTTAATTTGTGCATCTCGGCAAGCAGGCGTTACTTCTATTTATGCAGAATTTTTTCAGACGTATGCGACAGGTTAATGGCCAAAGCTAGCCCGCAATATATATGATATTAAAATTGTACTTAATGGAAAAATAACACTCTCGATCCTCCTCTCTGACGATAATATACATGTATATATAATTATATGGGCGTGTGTGTGTTAAGTGTGGCCATATCTTCAAATTAATGTGCCCTTAAAAAAAAAAAAACGAAATTAATGCTTGCATAAATATATATATATATATATATTTGTGAGAGGTGCTTTCTTTAATATTGATTAGGCTACCCCATTAGGACTAATTCGTATATGGGCAATTTATTTAGCTTGCCATTCTGTTTAAGGTCGCGAATCGGGGGAATTTTGCAAATGAATATGCAAGAAGTCGGTACAAAAGGGATTTCAATAATTAATCACACACGGCAGATCTGACAATAAATATTTATTTTCATAAGCAACAAAGTGCATGGAACCTAGCTTAATATACAAGGGGTACAAAAGGGAATACATAAAATAATGTTCCCTTGATTGCGGCGATTACTCCGAATAAAATTCAATAGCGAAAGAATATTGAATTGGAGTTAAATAGTTAATCACTACTCCTAGGCATAACGCCAGGCTAAAAATAATCAATACTGCACTACCTTACTCTTCAAGAAGAATTGAATTACTAGCTCCCGCGTTATGTAATGGCCAATTGAAAATTAAAAAAAAAAAAAAAAAACTACGGACTCCCTCAACTCTTGCATTTTAAAAGTGTGAGCAACAAACCAGCCGGCATTGTTGGGAAGATACCATGTTCATAAAGTACTACTTTTTGACTTTTTCACATTGTTATTTTCAATTTTTCATACATCTATTCCAAAGGATAACACAGAACATCAGTGTGTTTGATAATTAAATACTACCTCCGGTCCTAATTATAAGACCCAGTTGACTTATTTGAGGAAATTAAAGAAGTAAGTTAAGTTAGTTATTTGTAATAAATAAATATTGTCATTACTAAAATATCATTGTTAATTAAGTGTATTAGCTAGAACTATCATTATTAGAAGGACTATCTTGGAAAAAAAATACATAAATATAAGAGACAAAATGGATTGGGATCTTATAATTAGGACCAAATAAAAAGTCAAACTGGGTCTTATATTAAGGACCGGAGGTAGTATAGTAGTAATATAATTTGAGAGGGGATGACGATCTGAGTTAAGCCGAGCTCAGACTCGGACTGAGCGGCAATTAAAAAGACATTGCCATTTTTTTTTGCTAAAAAAGACGTTGCCATTCATATACTCTTCTGCGTATTATGTCGAGCCCATTCTTCTTTGGGCCACCCAATGTAAATAAAATAACTGTTGTGGGCCCACTCTTTACTGGCTCAAGCCCGGTTGCTTAGCCCAGACTAAGAATTCTACGCATGCGACTCGCTCACAGTCACACCGGAGGGCATTACTGCTTTCTTCCTTTCTTTGTGCTCGCCTCTGTTCTAATTAAAGAGCTGTGGCGGCGGCCACTTTCAGAGGAAGAGGAAACTAGCAAAGTTGCTGATTGGGTGTCATACGGTACTTGGGACTTTGTTAGATTAGCGACAACGATACCTAGTAATGCTGCTCAGAAATTAATTAATCACGTACGGTCTTACCCCCCGTGATAGAGGCTGGAAATAATACTATTTCTTGGAACGCCACTGATGACTGGAACTTCACAGTGAAGAGTGCTTACTTTATACTTGAACAGTCCCCTAACAATGCTTTCCAATCTACTCTCAAAGCAGCTATATGGAAGTGAAGAGGGATAAACGCATCAGAGTATTGGTCGCTTTTAATAATCGACTTCTGCAAACACATGGAGGAGCATGTGGTCTCAAGCTCCGCCGTTGTGTCCTCATTGTGATGATGGCTGTGAGGATGTGTTGCATATCCTTATTCCTTGGGCACTCCGAATACGCAAGATCTTGTTTGGTTACATTTGTTAAGCCCCAGGTATGATTCTCAGTTTTTCTCATCTTCGTTACGTGATTGGTCTGCTCTAAATTTGAAGAGAGATTTGGGAAATGATCATAACGGTGATTGGCAATTTATTTGGGGTGTTTCAATCTGGAAGCTTCGGTTATAGCATAATAATGCGGTGTTTGATGATGATTTTATTAAGCCCTCCGAGGCAGCTTTTATCATTTTACATGCCTGGAAGCACTGTGTGAAGATACAGGATTTTGAATCTGACTGAGACTCCTCCCAGATTAATAATTCTACCTGGACACCTCCCCCCAGGGATGGGTTAAACTTAATGTGGATGGTGCAGTTACACATTCTCAGAACAGAGCGGGATGTGGGGGCAGAAGAATGAGCTATTTTTAAGGGTCTCAATCTTGCTTGGGATCTTGGTTTAAAGAAGGTCATCCTCGAGTCAGATGCACAGAACTTGATCAAATGGTTCTTTAGAAGATAGAGGTAACCTGCTCTTTTTGCAAATCAAAAAGTTCATGCGATATCCCAGGGAGCTGCGAGTTTGCTATATTTCCAGGGAAAGAAACAAGGTGGCTGATCAGTGGAAGGAGTTTCCAACTGTTCCTTTTTAGACGGGAGTTCTCTCAATTTGAGGATCTTAGCGGCTAACGAGTGTCTGGGATCTACTCCCCATGTTTAGTCTTTTTATTTTCTAGGCTTCAAGACTTCTCCTGTATAAAAAGCAAAAACAAGAAAAGAAAAAAAAAGGCTCGCCTTTTTTCTTTTTTGTTTTTCTTTCAAGCTATGCCTTGCTTAGTTTTTGTCATTAATCATGTAATTAGGTTCACAAATTTTGTTGTTAGAATTTATTGATTTTAACTTTTCATTTGTAATGTCTTAAAGGGACAATACTTTTGTTATAAAAAAAAAGAATAAAAATAAAGTTAGTATTTATCCCACGAAATTTTAGGAGAAAATAGTTACGTTATTTAAGAAATAATGACATTATTTCCATTTTTATTACTTTAGAAAAACAAATGAGCAAAATGTGTTTATCTTAAATTTGACACCAATATAAGGGGATATAAAGTCCATAGACATGGGTATGAATCTCAAAATTGAAAAACTGTTCTTTTTAATATTTTGCTATTTAATCTAAACCGTCTTCACGAGTTGGCCTAGAAATCCAGCAGCCAATAAACTTGTACTCCTATGGTACTATTCATAGGATAGAGAGAGATGGTTTTTCTTGATCCTATTTATAAGTCACTTCATTAAATTTTTGTTATCAATGTACTATATATATTGTCCTCCATTTATTAAAGTGTAGATGGTTTTTTTTTTTAAAAGTCTATATATGAAATATAGATAAAGTTGAAAAGTTGCTATATTTTAATGAAAAGTTAATAAAATTTAATGTTTTCTTAGTTTGTGTGAAACATATTAGAAGTCCCTTATCCAGAGAAGTGTGTGTATATATATAATTAAATGATTAGAGGCACTGTATATATAAGTTGTACGTATACACAAATTTATATGTTTACAAACAAACAGTATGTAAAATGAAGCGTAGAAGACATATAGGTAGAAACAAGCCAAGCAGTTGAAAGAAGATGAGTGTGATCAACCTTATTTTACAGACGTTTATTCTTTCTGTACCTTTTTTGTTGTTTTTCCTGACATCAGAAACATTTGAAAGGGACGGAAGATGATGGAGGGGGCAGGTGGTAGCTAGCTAGAACCTGGTAAGGAATTGGATCTGCTTGAGGAGAGGGGTGAGGGTTTCCATGAGCTTCTCACACGGGTGGTTGTGAATTCCCTCGTACGTTGTCACCACGATGCCTGTATCTCTCGACAACCTCTGCACCTGTTTCTTCACATTGCATGTGTGGTGCGTGCATCTGTAGTAGCTCCTTTATTTTCCATTGTTTCCATTGTTTCATGTCAAACACACCAACCCGCCCATGTCAATATTATATTTATATATACATATATATTCACCTCATTCATATATATATATATATATATATATGCGCATGTAATTAAACCTAATTAACAATCATAAATGTTTGCTCAAAAAAAAAAACAATCATAAATGCATGTTCTTATATGGATTTGGATTCAATCAGAAAAGAACACATAGTAATACTACCTCCAGTTTTAATTATAAGAGCTAGTTGGCTAATTTGAGGAGATTAAGGAAAGAAGTTAAATTAGTTATTTGTAATAAATAGATGTTATTTTTTCTAAAAATATCCTTACTAATCAAGTATATTAATTAGAACCATTATTGTTAAAAAGATTATCTTAGAAAAAAATACATAAATATGAGAGACAAAGTAGATTAAGGTCTTATATTTAGGACCAAAATAAAAGTCAAACAAGGTTTGATATTAAAGACCGGAGGTAGTACAATAGCAGCAGTACACCATTCCATCTTCAAATTAAAGAGCTTATCTTTTTAAATTTTAGGACAATTATTTATAGGTATATATAAACTTGAATACCAAAAGTTATATGTTTCTCCGAATTATTAGTTTTTCAAAATATGTGGGGCAGATGGATTATTGATGAAGTTCTTGCCGAATTCCTAATAAGTTTTCATGAAGACGGATGGATCTACAGGATCACCAAACATCACCTACTAGAAACTGATGCGAACATATACATAAATCGCATGATGATGTTATGAAACACTTAAAACACAATTAGCTTAACCAATTTTTTTTATTAGTCTGACTTTTCAATTCCTGACAAACAGCCTCTTTTCTTTTCTGGGTAATGGTCTCTTTGACCATGCAATAAACTCTACCTAAGGAGGTTTAACTAATTATGCTCTGTGTGTGTATCCAAAGCACCTTTTTTTTTTTTTCCTAAAAAGAAAACTCTAATACTTTTACATTCGGTTTCACATAAAAAATATGTACACGGTTGAAGAATCAAGTGTGTGTGTGTGTGTGTGTGTGTATCATGCACCCACTGTAAAGTGATTAATTAAGATTTAAGAAGGGAAAAGTTATTTTTCCCCAGACATCTATTATTAGAGGAGAAGAGATTATCAGTGTAAAAGGAGTTCGTTTCACAGGGTTTGGTTGATTTTGGTTAAGACTCGAATCCAACTGATAATGTTTTTGCACTGTCCCGGCCGGCCCTGAATTAAACTGATAGTTCTAATTAACTTAACAAATTGATCAAAAAATGAACTTAGAAAATATTGGACCTGGTTGGCTTAGTTAGTTATTTAAATATGCATGGATATCCAATATAATTTGATAAAATTATCAATATATTATGCATAATAATCTATTAAAAATTCATAAGTCATAAACAGTATAACATATCTTGGATTTGTGCACCACATAGGGTCACACGCATGCACTTCCTGCAATACATGTATTTAATGCACGATAGCATCTGTTACATAAGTTAATATACTTACGACTTCACAGTTAAAGGAGAAAATTCGATTAAAAATAGTCATACAAACACACACACACACACTCAAGAAATTGCTAAAAGAAGTTTCAATAATAAATTAAATTTAGACCAGATTAATGTCTCGTAAAAGATATAGACCTAATGAGTATTAAGTAGGATGATTAGAGAGTATTTGAAAGTTAAGAAATGCAGGTTGAACCAGTCTAATTACAGGTCTGAATATTGCACTCTCTATGATGGTCCAAGCTCTTATATCAAGACCTGGATTCTTTCAAACTCAACCTAATTCATCTGTTTATTTCTTCAAACTCTTAGTCTATTTAACTAAGTTAATCTGTACAATTAACAGAGAAAAACGTTAAATCTGATGTTTCCTTTTACTTGTTTGCCCTAAATGTGTTATATATTTCTGGCATACTCTATCTTATTCTTCTTTGTACTTAATTATAAGAGTGTAATGATATGACTTATGCATAGGCATCTGTCTTTGGGTTAAAAAAAAAAAAGAGAGTTTGAAATGACCTCTACGAGATGCTTAAGTTTCAAATTAGAGGCTATCAAAAGTTTAATTTATGTATTAGTGACACATGGAATATGCTGAAAAAAGAAATTAAAAAGAAAGTTTTCGTAGTTTAAACATACTAGTCCTCGCAGGATGGATATTTCAATTTTATCATTTTCATTTTATTGGGGTTCATGCTCTTATTTACCCCTTTGTCTTTTAAGAAAAGATGTCAAGGCATATAGATATATCTCACCGGGATTATAAATTTGCGTTTCGGGTCCATAAAAACGTTGTGGTTTTACTGTCTTTTAACGCTTACCATAGGTATCTTCCGTGATTATATGCATTTATTGTTACGTTAGAGATCATTACTTGTCATCATCCTAGCAAGTTCCCCGTAAGAAGTAAAACAACTACTTTTTTATGCTATCAACATTGTAAATTAAACTTAGCTTGTTTTATTTATGGATACCTGCACTCTCCCCAGTAATTTAATATAAAATTTTCTCATCATTTTTTTTCTTCATCAAACTAGTTACTCTCTCATCTCTTTCTAACAAGTTTACAATATAACATGTCTCGTCCAATAAATTACTACTTCTGACCTAATTAATCAACCCAATTCATCTAACTAAGTGTTTGTTTTTTTGAAGGCAATTTTGATATTTTACAAGAAATACTTAATTTGAAATGGTTAATTGGAATTAGTTCTGTTTCCTCGCCAACGGGCGAGCTCTCTCTCCCCCTCTCCAGAACTTTTGTGAGTGGTGGGAGTTTTCTCTTCCTCGCCTCGGCGCGAGCGGCTGTGGCGACGCCTCCCTCTCCGGCGTTTATGCCGGAGGAGGGGGCGGCCGCCTTTCGTTTTCATTTTCAGTTTCGGTGGTGTTGGGTTTTTAATGGTGGTGTACTGTGTTTTTCCTTTGTTTAAGGGCTTTCAGGGACTTTCTCACGGCGTTTTTTGTTTTACTGGTAGTTTGACTTCAAATGCTTCCGATCCTGAGCTGATGCCTTCGGGTTGTGTTTTTGGGGAAAGGGTTGTGTTGATGGCTGTCTCTGTTGCTTTCCGATCTATCTCTCAGAGGACAGTTTGTGGCTCAGTTTATTGGTGCGAATCCAAGGCATCAAAAAAGAGACCAGTTATCCTATAGTGGTGCTACTCGTCGTGAGGTCGGCGGTGAGATCTCCTATTCCTCGTTCTGTGTTTTCGTCTAGTTGGCTTGCATCTATGGGTGTTTCTCCTCCCATGAGTTCTCTCATGGTGTTTCAGCAACCACTTTGGGTTGTTATTTTGCCTAGCAGAGGGTTGGGTCCTTTGGGATGGTTCATTCGAACCCCCACCCCTTTTAATGGTGTTGATGCCGGTGACGGCGCCTCTTTCCCTGCAGATTCCAACGAGAAGACGGTGGGCTTATTTTCGGTGACCTCAGTGGCGGCTGTCCCTCTTGTTTTTAGGTTTAGTTTTTTAAGGTTTAGGGTTTTCGGCTCTGGGCTGTTATTAGCTCTTCTTTTGGACCTCTTTTTGGGCTTTGTACTTATTTACCTTTAATGAATATTCCTCTTTTAAGGTCAAAAAAAAAAAATGGTTAATTGGAACTTATATAAAAAAGGGAAGGAGTAATTTGTTCAGAAAACATTACAAGTGACACGAAGGGAATATATAGAGGCAGTATCAAGGGATTAAAAGAAAAACTTATTAAAGCACAGTTAAAAGATACACAAACCTGGGATATACGCTGTTCTTGACAGCTTTCTGGCCGTACTTCCTCCAACGATAACCATCGTCGAGAATATCATCAGCACTTCTGGTCTGAAAAGCAAACCTCGGCCTCGTCGACTTCTTCAGCCTACCTCCTCCTCCTCTTCTTTTCTCTTTATTATGACTCTCCTTTTCCATATCCTCATGACCTCCATTCATTTCACCCATTAAAGTCGACGATGATAAACCACCAACACCACCACCTCCTCCTTCCATCATTGGCTTGTAACTGCTTGTAATATTAACGGCGTCCCCAACCCCAACCTGAAAGTTATTGCTCTGCCCTGAGAATATGTTAGCCCAGTCAATGTCAAGCAGCCCTTGAGGGTCCAGCGGCTTTTCCAGCACCGATGACGACGATGCTTCCACCCCTGGCGGTGAGCCCGGGAAGATGAAGGTAGGGTTTTGAGGCGGCGATGATGGAAGCAGCGGCGGAGGTGGAGGGCTTGGTGGGTCCACCTGCAGGAGGTGGTTTTCCATGTTGTTGAGCTGCGTTTTCTAGGGTTTGGCTGTGAGAAACGGAAAGAAGTTGATAGAGAGAATGAAAGTGTGTTTGAAGGTTGAAATTTATAGAGAAAACAAGAGGAGGAGAAAGGTGGTGGGTGGTAGAAGAAGTTGGGCAGACATTAATACTAAACAAGACAGATAATATATATATATATATATTAAATGAATTAATTTGATCAACTATTTTTATGGACATATAAATGTTTGTGAAGGGAGGATTAGTTCATTGGTGATAACGAAAGGAGAAGAGGAGGTTGGTGGGTAAGGAACGCTTACTTGTGAGAAATGGGAATGAATGTGAGAATGAAGAGGAAGTACGGGAAGGGTTTGAGGCAGTTGAACGGAAGTAGTTGAAATTTAGGTTGGGTTAAGCATGGCTTACAAGATAGCTTAATTGCCTTCCTGTTAATTACTACTTAATGACATTCATTAGCTTAATTAACTTTGGGCTAATCACTTAATACACAACATCTATTCATACCACCATGGTCTTGGGTGGTCAATTCTCATCATCCCTAAGACATCTCACTATTTACAACTTGCCTCAACAACCGTACACCATTCTTACGTTCATTCATTTTGTTCCTTCCATTTTACGACTCATTCAACTCTACTTTTTATTTCATAATTCGCACGTGCTGAATTCTTTTTCTTTTCCTTTTTTTTTTTGCTGGTGGGATGCTCGTAAAGTTTGAGTTTTCAAATTTTTTGAATTTGGATACTGGTAAAGGTTGTATTGCTAATAAATGCTATATGCGTATCATTTTGGGAAACCAATGGATTATCATATCAAATTAGATGGTTTAAATTTAACATGGTATAAAATTAATAAATTTTGAAAAATAATAACACTATGAATAATTAAAGGATGAAGGTGCAAATATACCTATGAACTTATACCAAATGTGCGCCTGGCACCATAAACAAACATTGGGTGCAAAAATACACATGATGGTTTCAAAAAAATTGCAAAAATACAATGACTGTTAATTTTTGTAACAATGACTATTTGTTTGATCGAAGGCACTGATGTGGATGCTGACATGGCTTAGAGAGTCTAATAAAAAAGAGTGAATGTGCAAATATACCTGCGAACTTTTGTCAAATATATGTCAAACACCAAACATAAACCCAGGGCACATAAATACCTACTATCATTCTAAAGAACCCTAAGATACTATAGTTGTTTAATTCATTAAAAATGATTGTCTAACTCAAACTTTTGACCAAACAAGGTGACCTGGACGTTAAGTTAGTATTTCAGTCTTCCTCCTTCAAGTGTAAGTCCCTCCTTTTTGCAAATTAGAGGAGATGTGACAAGAACAACTGAGAGAGAGTAGGGTTGCTCTCTTTAGAAAAAGAGAGATTTTGATAGATAAAATGATGGAGCAAGTTTTGTGAAGAGTTTTAACTTATTTATTTTCAATGGAAGTGCAATAGTGAGGAGAAAACATCATTGGGATCGGAGGGAGACTGAAACGTGATCATTTGAAAGGAGAAGCAAATTGCACTTGAAGGAGGGAGACTGAAACACTAGCTCAAGGTCCGTGTTACCTTTTTTAGTTAAAAGTTTGAACTAAAAAGTCATCTTTGATTAATTAAACAATTATAGCATTTTAGGATTGTTTTGAAATGATCATAGATATTTTTGTACCCAAGGTTTGTTTATGATGTCAAGTGCATATTTGGAACAAGTTCATAGGTATATTTACATCTTTATTCTTTTTTATCAGACCTTCTAAGCCACATAAGCATTTATGTTAGCATCTACGTCAACACCTTCGATCAAACAAACAATCAACATTACAAAAATTAACGGTTGGGGTATTTTTATAACTTTTTGAAATCATCATGTGTCTTTTTAATCCAAGATTTATTTATGGTATCAGACACACATTTAATATAAGTTTATTGGTATATTTACAGCTTCACCCATACTTAAAATGAGTCAAATTGAGAGCGTGACTTGCACAAACTCATTTTTAGGATAAATCCAAATATACCATTTATGGTAATGAAATACAAGTTCAATGAGAGAGAAAAAAACTGTTAATTTCACAAAATCATGCGATCTTTTGGAAAATTTAATAGTCTGCTGTGAAAATAGAGAAACGCTAGCCGATCCCGGCCCATAATGAAGTAAGACAGACATATACAAACCCAGTTTGACATACTGCATAGGCTATCATCCCGGCCCTTCACGGATGACTTAAAAGTAAATATACATTACGGGAAAAAGCCCCGAAACAAAATCAATTTTTTAAAATTAAATTATTATTATTGAGAATAAAATACATAAGGTGCACAGAAGGAAATGGAGTTTTAAACAGCGCCCTTCTTGCTTCCAATAACTCAAGAAAGTTTCAAAAATTTGCAATGCCTCATTTAACTTGAAAACAAATTGAAATCTTCAATTGCCTCTAGCAATTCTATATTAGCTCGATCCTCTCTTCGAGATCCTCTATATTCATTCTATCAACTAACTCGCAACGATCTTAAAATTGATACATACAGACCATGGAGCTCCAAGAAACAAGTCCCTGTGTAACTTCGGCGTAGCGATTAATATCAGCTGATGATCATCTTGTTCAGAAATTCAGCATGGTCGGGAAAATATTCCATCAGTTCATTCTTTGTCACCCAAACAAAATCCTCACACTTACGAATGTTGAACTTGTTTTTTGCAATTACTTGTGACTTGAAGAAGAATTTCTGACAAGATTTCAGCAAAAAAGAAGAATGGTAAGCATAATTCACAGTGAGAAATAAATGCAGCGTGGGATCACATGAAAAAGCCAACTTCCATATTCATGCAGTACAACTGCACCAAGACAAGAAAGAAAGAAAAACCCTCAAAGATGGGTAAAAAAAGGTATTTGGACTAGATTTAGGAGAAGTCCTAGAGGGTTGAATTTTTATCAACTCCTGGAAAAAAAGCTCCCCAAATTTTATGATTATATTTAAAAACACTTGATAAAAAATATCTAATAATTGTACTTAAGCTTTTCTCCTATGAAATTACGTATGACCAGAGGCTAAAAATTGCAATAACAAAGCACTGAAAAATTTCTCATCAAGGCACCTTGAAGGATGCAGACCCTGGCGCATCATCTGTAGACTGAACAACCATATGGGCCATTGGAGCATTTCCGACAAAATAGGTGCTAGAAAGATCTCCTATGACTGATTCCAAAGCAGACTCAGCACACTGCAAATTGTTAAAAACTATGAGGGGGGAAAAGAAAAGGAAATAAATGTTAAAGAAAAAAAAGAAGAAGTCATATAGCAGTTTCCACCTTGCGTAGTGTCTCCTCTGATTCATAAACTTTTTCTGGAAAATGCCAGACGGGCTTTCCACTTGGAGCCCCATATGGTATACCTTTCAAAAGAAGGTACAATCTTCTGTCAAGAGCTCTTTGCAATGACCTGAAGGGGTGTAATTTAAAAATGTTTAATAAACAATTAAAAGAGTACGCCAAACTAATGAGTTTCCACATCTTTCAGATTCTCAAATTATACAAGCTACTGCCACCTCATTCACCATATGTAAACATTAAAAGTTACATATACGAGCATTCTTCATTATCAATCAAACCAACATGCGCAAGCATGTTCAACATTGCAACCCATTCATATGTAACAAGTAAACACCAGTAACCAAAAGGCAAGGCCATAGGTATGGCCTATGAATAAAAAGAAGAATAAGAGTGCATTATTATAATAATAAATGGCAGTTTAAATTAACTTTGCCTGACAAAGATTTAGTTAAAATATAACTAGGCCATACTTGTATGTCACTAGTTTTACACTAACATATGGTATAAAGTTCTACTAATGAAACAACAATTAATATAACTGAGGCACACACAGGAGTAGTTGGCTGCTAAACCAACCCAATTACAAATAATCAAGTCAAGTAATATGAAAGAGAACCCATGCAATAACTTATTAAGAATGCCCTTAACTAATACCATCCAAGAGGGATGGACAATTGCCCAGTCTGAAGGATGCTAGGATAAGGTAAAATAAATACATATTTCATTGGATTGACATAAATGTATGACATTTCGGGTCCCTGTATGTAGAACCATTTCATTTTCCCTCATAAGTTCCCGAGTATTCTTGCCATTTTTATTTTTTTTTTAAAAAAAGAAAGATACCTTCTCAGGGTAAATCATGCAAATCCAGCAACTTAATGCATACCTTCTATCATTGCTTTTGTCAGCTTCAGTGACTCGAGGAGCTGGCACATAGTCAATCTGATAGTCACCTTTCCCCCTGGATGTAACATAATATTTGCATAAAGCTATGCGAAATCAAATACTTATTTTTACTTTTTTTCAATTATCATTATTTATCTCTTTAATGGATGCATACAGGAAAGAGAAGACACTAAAAGAAAGACTATGAAGGTGAAGAAAGTAAAATCATGAGAACAGGTTGTAACCATATTGCCCCAAACTAGGACCAAACAAAGAAATACAAGTTATAGTTGCACCAATTCATTTTTCAGGTCATAAGAATTACATTGATGCAACAGCTAGAGTTTCACTGCACCATACGGTTTAATAAGGACAGTGGAAAACAGTAAGACATATTAATAAGATAGCATATATAAAATTACAAGAAGTTCCCACTCAGGAGCACAATAACAGATTGGGGCAGTTTTGAAACTGAATTAACATTTGCAATTCAATAGGAAAAAGGAAAGGGAACATTGGAACCAAATCAGTTCTTTTTATGAGTCACAGCATTATAAATTAATGTCCGGTATAAATATCTAGACTTAATGATGTGACCATAAGCAAGTACGCCAAGGATTGAGATCACCATAATGAGGGAAACCAGGAAACATAACAATCATATCAAAGCTTGGTATTTCAACATCAAGTATTAAAAACATAAATAAAAACAAACTAATACCTTGCATTCGATCTGTCTAGAAACTCATCTGGATATCTGCGCCGATACTGCTGTCGCCACCGAAACCTAAGCATCCCAACCCATAGTAATAAAAAATCATAGTTCTAAGACAATCATCAACAGAATTGCGACATAGTAAATGGCACAGAGAATGTAGAAGAGTAAAATAAGAACCACCACTGCAACCATCGGTTCTTCAAGTATGCTGAGCAAATTCAACCACAACAAAAACACTCATTTAGTTGCCTTAAAGATTGGAAGAGGCAAGAACTTGATACTAAGTTACGTGCATTTTATAGTTCCCTTCATTTGGGTCTGTCAGAATCCCGTCCAGATCTAGGAACTATGTACTAAGAGACAAGTATTTCCTTTTAACTTCTGTAAGCTAAAGCTCATGATTTTCCCTTTAACACTCTCTTCCTCCATTTCTCCCGCAAAAGAACAGCTCTTTCTATGCATCTGTTAGTTTGATCACTTCGTTCACTCCAAAAAGACGAAGAAGAAGAATCCCAACGCCTACATTTTCTCAGCACACAAACAGATAGAAGATAACAAATGCAAGGGGAAAACTCACGAGAATTCTTGAAAGGCATAAACAGCAGGATCGATTTTGGGAATAACCACGGGCAGCCTCTCGAAAAGCACAGAAGCAACGATTTTCTCGGAGCTGGTAGTGCTAAATCCTCGCCTTGTTAAGAAAGGTCGAACCAACGATCTATGCATCCTTAATCTGATAAACACAGAAAAAGTTCCATCAAATAGCCAAAAAAATGAATAAATATGCCGAAACGGAGGGACTATACACTTCGCTTCTTAAAGAAAGAGAATATAGTTCCTTATTACAAAAATCATAAGCCTTTCGAAAATGAGCAACTTGTTGCAGAGTGAACAGTGACGAAGAAGAAGAAGAAGAAGCAGATGGAGGAGGAGCTCATGTTCAACCTGAAGCAAAGGAGTAACGAGCGACGGCCCTTGCTATCGTGACAGTGCGAGTTCGAGGGTTCTCGTTTCCCCGTATTGTTACGACTCCTTTTTCCCAACCATGTTTAGGAGGTTTCATTGGTTAGCTGGGAAAGATTTTAATTATTTGGCCAAAAAAATGAAATATTTAAAATTAATTTCTGCTTATGACTTCTCTAGATTTTCTTTCACAAAGAAATTTCATCAACAGCTTATCTCATTTTTTTGGTGAAAAAACACGTATTGTTTTGAGGGCCTGTTTGGGTATCTCAAAACCGTGGTTTCAGAAGCACTTTTCCGCAAAACGAGATAATCTCCTCCATATATTTACTTCGTAATCGGTAAAAACACTTCTGAAACCATGATTTGGTTTCTATCCAAACGCACCCTTAGTCAATAATAATTCATCTCCAATCCCCAGCAAAGTGTTAAAAAAATATATCCTAAATTCCTGCACATTTCTAGGTTCCTCTAAATTAGGTTTGTTTGGATGTGGATAGATCATAGAACTATTAAACAATATGGAGAGGCAATTAATATCATCATTAGAGAAAATACTGCTGACTATTTGCTAACGAGCCTCACCGATAACATATGTATACTAACCAGATAAGGATTAAAATGCTACTTCGAATTAGTATATATATAGAAAAGTCAAATGAGTGTATAAATTGGCTCGCCAAAAATGTTTAACCTCATGATGTTAAGTTGTTAATATTTTGTCCTTCACAGCTTCCTCTAGGTTGTAGAAGGCAAAGTGGATCTCAAGTAACATCCTGTGTTTTCATCTGAGAAGGATGAATATGTGTGAGACATGATCCATCAAAGGTGCATGCACACCGCACGAATTTACAATATCAAGTCACAATACCGTTAATGCAGGGTTCGTTTGAATTTGCGATTGGATAAGTATCATGTCATAAACTATTTAGCTACACCTACCCACTTGTTACAGTGAATCCCTATGATACAAGTGTCATGTCAAGTAACAACCATACATAAGAAAAGAGAGAGAACTGCTAGACTACGTCGACAAAGCATTTATACACTAAATCTCAGCTTCTTCCTATGCTTCAAGGTTTACTCTTTTCGCAGATAAATTGCTTTTCAGTTCGGCAAGAGATTCGTATCAGGTTACACAACAAAATTCTGCTGGATCCTCATAAGCACCCGAACTCACAACTTATGGACGTATTGTTGGCACTTTGATGCAAATAAAAAGCCTTTGCTTATCTAGAGCTTCCCTGGATATCTTTCAACCACCTATCCACCTGATCTCTTATGCCAAATCCTCGGCGAGGCTTTAGAATTTGCTTAAACAAAGCCATTTTTGGAACATTCCAGTGCTCCACATGCCTGAAGAATTTGCAGATTTGCAGAGATGTGAATGCAAAAATAATTATGTGGGTGAAAACTAGAAAGCAGAGTGGTCATGAGCTTGACACTAATTAAACATTCCACTTACCTGCAAACTCTTCCAGATTGTGCATCAAAATAGTATTCTGTATATCCCGTTGCTGGAGTTTAAATCAACATGTCGTCAAATTACATGGCGCATCATATAGTTAAATTAGACTCATTCTTCGTAATTAAGAAGGCATGTTTTCTCATGCATTGTATGGAGTTTTAGATGAACCACGTTGTTCATAAAGGTTAATTGTAATTAAAAAGCAGAAAAAGGGGGAAAAAAAGGGAGAGAAAATGAAAAATTACATTGACCTACGCGAGTTTTTTGAAACCTAAATTGACAAACCCCTTCTGATTCAATACCAAAACCTCTTTTTTAGTCTATAGAACCTGGACTCATCCTTTCCAGCAGTGAAAATATTGCAGTAACCTCCCTTCACTTTTTCATAAATATTAAGTCTGCCTTCTGGTGATTTGTAGTTATGGGCCACATTGAAACTGAATTAGGCTGCTAGGTGTTTCTAGATGGCAAAATGCATACATGGTACAGGGACTGGCTGCAAATTTTGCAAAACTCAGAGAAGCTGAAAAGCAATTTACTCAAGAGAATAGAAAGTTCAAGTAAAACACGGTGATCTATATAAAATATTCTATGGCGAGATTAAACCGATAAGGAAAACAGCCTTTCGGCCTTCAGTGGTTTGGTTTAGTTGATGGGAAAGCAAGAAAAGCGTACCAGAAAGAATGGGTCTCCATGGAAACGATAAAATACAGCTGAATCGCCAGTGGCCAATTCCCTTATCCTGCAAACAAACCAGACATGTAAATCCATAATATGCCCATTGACTAAACGGGCCACTTGCAAAACCAAAGTTAGTAAAAGCAGCAGCGCAGTGTCAGAGGTTGATCTCACCTCGAAGTCTTCCCACTTCATAAGCTTCATGTTGGACGTTACAAGAAGTGATCCAAAATTAGTGCAGTTCCTTTTAAAACGTTGAAGCCCTTTGAAGGAGCCTGCTGGATCAGCAAATTCACAATCCTCTTCATAAGCATTCAAAGTGAGGTTTCCTGAGGGTGAACAAGACCAGGTTACCCAGGCGAAATGCCCATCAGAAACATCTAAAATCACTGACCAGAAAATATTCAAATTTGCTAGAGTTTATCTGAGCAATCACTTGAGGCTGCTATGTTTGAGCTTTATTCTATGTCACTGGAAGGACACTTTAACCATGTGACGCAATTTCTACTTCTATAGGGTCTTAAGAGAATTTCAGACTTTTTTCTAGGGGTTTTTGAGTAAGCAGCAACTGGCACAACTCTTCACATAATGGGGAAGCAGGACAAACCCAAGGCATTTTTTTTAAGTTCAACCCAATTCCATTGAGAGAAGCCAAAGCTACGTAAAAGATATTATGTAATAATAGACTACTAGGGGACATGCCAAAACTACATAAAAGATATTATGTAATAATAGACTACCAGGAGGCATGCAATATTGTCAGAAATATTGACGACCGGCTATTTTAACCAGAGGGATGACAGTACCCACATTTTGAGCGAATACGGGAATGGCAACCAGAACTTGTTCTAAAAGATTTAGCAGAATAGCATTTTACTATCTTCACTAAATGATGTAAAATATCCTTAAGCATACATTTATGGATGTATGCATGTACGAAGGATGCAAAATATCTTTGAGGAAGCCAATTCGTAGAATCAATCATCTTTCAATATAGGGTTTTACTCAAACTAGGAACAGGAATTAAGAATAAACTTGAACGAACCGTGTTAGGGAAAAACCTGTAACGAAGTAAGACTTTTCAAAGTCCTCTTTGATGGTTGCCACAACCGCAGCACGATCAACTGCCCCTGAACCATCTCCGGCAAGCTCAAGAGTTCTCTCAGGGGCTTCCTCGATTGAAGGGGAACGGAAGACAGAAGCGGCAATACCAAGAAGTTCAGAACCATACCATGCTATCTTGAGAAATGCATTTTGAGGTTCAGAATCTTGTTTTGTCGAGGAATCGGTAGTTGGATTTCCTCCATTGCACCGCAATCTATAGGTCTTGCGGGGAAGCTTCGATGGAAACATCAAAGTATGATGGGAATTGAGGCGGGAACAAACGGAAGCTACGGAGGCAACACTTGCCATCCGAGAAGTTCATGGGGCAACAGTAACTCGCGCGGTTTGTCTAAAAATCTGACATTTCTGGTTTCTAAACAATTTATAGCCATAGAAAACAAGAGGAAATGATTTTTCTGGATGAAAGTTGGAGAGAACATCTTTCCAATTTTTCAATTCGGCCTCGTCGTTCAGAAGTAATTGTTCGCCTCGCCAATGTCAACCCAAAAAAAATAAAAAGAAAAATGATAAGAAAAAGAAGTTGGAAATTACTAATCAACCAGATTTCTGTTCAAGCTAATTATTTCTTCAATTTCAGTATCTTTTGAATCAAGTTCTTTTATAGTAGCCTTGAGTTTGTAGAGGAAAACTTCGCTAATTACAGTTATCAAAAATTAAAAATCATTCACAGGACATGTAAGAGAGATGATAACTAGAATTTTCTTCAGGATTGATGTTGTTATAACGAAAACGATACAATTTATAAATGATAGCCAACATCCACATAAAATATTGTAAATGTAAGGGGATGCCCTTCCTAAGCTCCATACAAATACATAGGAGGGAACACTAAAATTAATAATTGAATTTAAAACACATTGAGATTTTTAACTGAATGGTGTGGAATATAAGAGGATTAATTTTGCATATGACGCAACATCATTTATACTAATAAAATTTAAAAATAACGACCAAATTAAAAAGCATAAAAACTATATATAAAAAGAAAAGTTACCGTAAAAAATATACACAGATCACAGGTGTTCAAAATGAAATCCTCCCCTTGGGTAACCTCTACAAATCATCTTTATGCAAAAACAATTTCGAATTCCTTTGCTTAAAAAGAGAGACGGTTCTGAAAGTGAAAACTAATAAGTAAAAACACTTCTAACCCAAAATTAACAACTAAACCCCAACATGTGCCATTTGCAAAAACGTATTCCCCTCCTAAAATATTGTAAATAGCGAGCTTCAGGGACTACAAGTCTACAAGCGTATTTGACTGGCAAATCAAAATAGCTCCATCTCATCATGAAAATATTTTCATGTTCTGAGAGTTATCTTCCCCCTCCCAAAGTTGCCTATTATATTTCTGGAAACTGTTGCCAGTTGCCACATTGCAGCCAACAGAGCCTTGACGGCAGGGGAGAACTCATCACCTCCTTCCCCTTCATTCTCTTTTTCAGGAAATTCTGCACATTACAGTGACATTCTGCAGTTCTCCTTTTTTCTTTGATTCAGCATATCATCTCAATAGCAGCTGGAAGAACACGAATTTTTCTTGGAAGGAACCCCAGGTGCTCCCCATCAGATTGAATGTAAACCCCACCCTTCCCAGAAATGTCCTCTACCTCAATAGAGTGTACCCTACAACACAAAGATCATTATGACTGAGCATCATCACAAATCGTGAGCTTGACATTGCATTAAATAATTAAACAAAATAAAAAGAAGGAGATGAATAAAAGAGTTCTTTAATTTAGCTGGAAAACCTAGCATATTCACAAATTATCATGTAAATCAAACACAATAAATGCCAGCTCATACACCGGAGTTCAGTTGCATATTTTATCATCCTAACATGCAAAGCAGTTTGCTCATTAATGATGCTCATTGATATCCAAATGAATCAGTTAAAATGCCACTTGTATCGTAAGGGTCATTGTTATCCTTGTGACATGAGAAGAAAAACTAAAAACGATCTTGGGTAAATGATATTTACTCCTACATGCTATGTTACAATTTAACACCGCCATGTAATTTAACATCATTTGTCATCTAAAGTCTAAAACCTCAGCATGCAATGAAGAACTAGCAAGTAGAGGTGTGACGATTGAAGAATGGTATGATGCATTCACTAGAAAAGATTTTACCTTCTCGAAGATACATTTCTCACAGACAAATGTGTACCATTGTACAGCTTATGTAATTTGAGGATGAAATCATACCACTTAAAGTTTTGAAGAATAACAACCTGCAGAATTTGGAAGCCAAAAATTCTATCAACTTCAAGTTATTTAAATAATAAATAAAAATAATTTTTTTTGAAAAAAAGGCAGGACAAAGGAGCCTCCTTAGCCAACAAAATTTTAAAAATAGATGCTAATATTTATCAAGGAGATTTTAGAAAAAGGCATTTCACCTCAAGATTTCCACTATGTGGATCAGCATTTGGTGTAATTTTCATCCCACCCCCGAAGTATTTTGCATTTCCAATGCAAAGAGCTGTAACTAGAGGACATGTCTCCCAGTCACCTTCATTCATCTACAAATTTTCACATTTAAAGCTTATGTAAAAATTTTTCGTGCATTAATGTGAAGCCTGAATAGGAGACTATGCTTTGACATTTATAGCAACACAAATCAATATGTTACACTGACTTTGATTCTGAAATCCTGGTTATGATGCCCCATAAAGGCTTGCAAAGCGCCAATGACATAGCATAGTTTACCAAATCTCTTGTACCTAGAAGCATAAAAACCTGCCTTGGCACTCCTGCAAAATTTTGTAAGGCATGTATTTAGATAATGACCTGAATCATGACTCGTAAGTCTCCATCTTGAATTTCCAAGTTACACTTACAAATGAATATCAGCAACATTAATGAAGTAGTGGTCTTTCTCCAGTTTTCTCCAGTAATGACACCAACATCTATCCTTGATCTCACCCCTAAATAACTCCTAACATTAGCATTTCTATAGGGAAACCAAAAGCAAAAATAGTAAAAGGTTTTTCAGCAAGATCTGCCAATCATGAACAATAACATGAGAAGAATAGACCAGCAAGGTAACTGAAGATCAACACCTTTAGAAATGCGTTCAATGGCCTCGTAAGGATCATTTTTCCTGGCAAAGGAAACAGACGCGTCCATTCCAATTAATTCTCTCAGGTTGTATACTCCATAGATGTTACGGATTAAAGAAAGAAATAAGGCAAAGAAACCATAACTAACCACCCAAATGTTCGTGCAAAATCAGAGCCAGTACCCAGGGGAATGAGCTGTACAAAGGCAAACATAGTTATATCATCCGCTGAGAAATCCAATCAGAAGATGTGTTACAGATGACTGAATATAAGACCACATGCACATGTTTCAAGGAGAATATCGCATTATAATAGCAATTACTCACACCA
>NW_021633805.1:0-146711 GCF_004799145.2 Neltuma alba
GTTAGAAACAATCTCACCCAAGAGGGGGTGAATTGGGTGAGTTACAAAAATTTAAAACTAAAAGCGTGCAAGTATTGAATAAAAACAGAGAGTCAGAGTAAGGAGAATTTTAACCGCAGAGAGGAGACACAAGATTTATACTGGTTCGGTCTAATCCACGTGACCTACTTCCAGTCCCCAGAACACCTCTGAGTATTTCACTATCTTCCAAGATCGACAGGGCTCTTGGTGCCTCGGTACAGTAATTGAATCGCTCAATCACTCCCCCTTACTCCCGTAAGGATACAACCCCTCTCAAGAGTCCACACTCTTGAGTGTCTCTCAAGTTTTTAATAAGAGTAGTGAATGGCTCTCTTACAGAGTGAATTCAATGATAAACACTGATGCTCAGTAGTAAGTGAAAAACAGAGTATTGAATGCGTAACTAAATAATCGCAGGTGGTAGTTCGGTATTCAATCTCTTCATTAATGCCTCTTCGCGCCTTTTATAGTTGATATCCGTTAAATAGCCGTTAGACGGAAGGGCTTCTAGCCGTTGTGACTTCGTTTGCGTGTTTCACTGGTTTTAAGGCTCCGCCATTAATGCGTCTGAGTTTCTGACACTGTAGGTCGCAGTCTACGTAATCCCGTTGAAGAGCCGTTGCACTCGTTTTCATTAATCTGCATATTTCAAACTTAGAACAAATGAGAGTTTTGTGGTGAGTGCTTTAATCTTGAATACAGAAAGAAGCTAATCTATCATTCAAGGATTTGTGCGAAATCATTTATCAGTAAGAAGAACAAAATGTCATTCTGGTTTAGTTTGATCGAAAAAGTGATCGATTACTTGATGATAGATCAAGTTATCGATAACCAGAATGAAGACTTTTCGAAGTAGATCACTAAAATTATCGATCAAGTGTTGGATCATTGACTTTAAGAATTATCATAGAAAGAGGAAATCATTGCATGATCGAACAAGTGATCGATCACATAATTGATCGAACAGATTATCGATAATTTAAATGTTATTGAAATGAAGCTTCAGTCATTGATGATCGAACATCTTATCGATAAAATATAATGCATAATGTTATCGATAAACCATGGTTATGTATATATTCAATGAAGACACAGGCTATCTGAAAAGATCGAACATTTAATCGAACAATGAATATTCGAACAAATGATCGAATAAATTTGAAGAGAAGATTAATCCTGTAAGGCAAGGAAACTGGTTATCGATCACCTTTTGTGAAAACATGATTTTCATGGAATTGGATGATCGATCATATTATCGAAAAACCAGTGATCGATAACTTGATCGAAAATTCGTTCACCATAACTTAATGCGAATATGTCAATTCTTAGACTCTTTATCGATCACGTTATGTGAAAACTTTTTTAAGCAAACAAGTTAAAGTTATCGATAATGTTATCGATAATTTAGCTGTAGCAAACTGAGTAAGAGTAGATAAGGACATTGATTATCGATCATGTGATCGATAATTTTGTGATCAATAAAGTTATCGATCTATCAGTGAATTTGATCACCTGCATTCAGAGAGTTAGAGCATAAAGTTCGAGCACGTAATCGATAAACAAATGATCGAAATATGATCGATAAACTTGTAACAGAACTAATGTGCAGAACAAGTAGAGAGTGTTACCTTTTATCGAAGTCGTTATTGATGACTGATTTATCGATAACTTGATCGATAAATACACTTCAGATTTGGGTCTCTTATCAGTAACTCGATTGTTTACCTGATATTATCGATCAGCTTATCGATAATTTCCCAAAGTCTTATGTGATATTTACGCTAGCGATTATCGATCACTTTATCGATAAATATTCATCGAATAGTTCTTCGATCAAAAAGACTACTATAGACCCGATTTATACTTGATCATTTATCTGAAACCTTAGCGATAACTGATTGCTCGATCAGTTGATCGATCAAAATACTTAACCCTGAAATTCTGACTTGTTATCATCAAAACTATAATCCTAACATTCTCCCCCTTTTTGATGATGACAAAACACAGTTATGAATCATTTATCAGAGAGAACATCAACCAGTTTCATATTCTCAAAAAGCATGAAAAAGGGCAGATAAATATCAAGAACACATTATCGATAAAAACACTATCCAGATACATAAAGGAGATAACAAAAGAGATAATATAATCATAAAAGTCAGATAACAAAAAGCAACTCATAAAGCCATATAATCTACGAAGTATCATCAGTTTTCTTCTCCCCCTTTTTGTCAGCATCAGAAGGGGTAGGAACCGAGGGAATGGTTAGGGAAATAGGGAGAGGAGAAGAGGAAAAGTGGAGAAATAGATGGAAAATGAGGAGTGAACAGGTTGGGGTACAGTGATAAGAGCAAGAGTCGTAGGGACAGAAGTAGAAGTAGATGGAACAGAAGGAGAAGTGGTGGAAATAGGAGAAGTGGGTAAAGGAGAGAAGGAGGTGCAGGCTCAGGGTGCGGTGGAGAGGGAGGATGGAAGAGGAGATCCTCATAGCTGAAGCTTGTGCTAGGTGGAGTGAAGTGCTGGCAGAGAGAGGTAACTAAGCCTTTAAGCTCTTGGAGTTCCTTGTCCACTGAATTAAACCTCTCGGTGACTTCTCTTTCCAAACCACCATAGCTTGTTGGTGAAGATCCAGAATCTTAGAGATGCCATCAAACTTCCGGTCAGAAACTTCCCCATAGTCTCTGGCAGTGGAGTAGACTCTGGTCTCAAATGCCCGAAGCTCAGCCTGAAACATTTCCCTGAGATCTCTCCATAAAAGATGGACCAGGGGTATGAGATGGGGCAGCAGTGGATTCAGCTTCATCCTGGGTCCGAGATGTACTAGCACAGGTTGCTTTCCCTTATCCTTCTGAGATACTTTCTGTGATGGTGTAAAGGGAACAGAAATCCTCATTTTGTGGAGTTGAGTGAGGCCAAAACCAGGAACCTTAGTCTTGATTTCCCCAGGCTCAAAAGGAGCAATGTTATGTGCCTGAAGGAAATAGGTGGCCAGCTGAGGATAGGGAATTGGGGTTGATCTGGACTTATTAAGAACAAAGTCCTTCATCTCAGAGTAAATAAGATCCCCATATTAATCTTTCCCCACTAATAATCCGGGCTAGTAGAAGATAATCATCCTGAGTGAGATGTGAGAAGCTACCGGATTTGTTTACCATACACCTAGAATAGATGTAATGGATGATCCTATAGAAGTCACACATCTGCTTAGGTGGGAAATTCAGCTCACCGGGATAATCACTGTTCTGCATTAAGATTCTATAGGCCTTTACTTCATTCATGTCACCACCTCGCACAAAATCTTGAGTCCCTAGCAGCTCATTTATTTTGGCACTGGTTATTTTAAAAGCTCTGCCTCTCAGTGTAACTTTCAGACAATTTTCTATGAGATTGTCTTTATCATCATATTTTTCTACTGATTCCATATTACAGTAGAATCTTTTAACCACTTCGGGACAGTATTCACCACCAATAATTAACCAATTCGAATAATGCTGCAGTGGGTCACTTAAATCAAGCTCAATCTGTTTATTTTTCCTCAGACCCTCTAAATCAACAAATACCACAGGACAGAATTTTCTATTGGCAAAATCGGCCTTATACCTTGCTATATTAACTTCATTATCGAGATTGCCAGATAATAACTCAGAAAATTCAGTGGGTATACCTACAGAAGGGATTTCCCGAGCGACTCCTTCACTTGCCCTCTGTTTCTTCTTTCTCGGTTGCTTGGGGACAGAGATATTCAAGGCTGATTCCACGGCTTTCTGAACTGAGACCCCATCATCCGACTCGGTCTCCGATTCCTCAGTCACAATCGGTAGCTTTGATTTGGACCGGGGAGACTTTCTGAGAGAGGCCGGTTGTTCTTCGGTCCGACTTTCCCGGATTTTCAGAGTAGCTCTCTTCTTCGTTGATTCCTCCCTCACCTTCGGTCTGTAGCGCTTTCGAGTACCCGAAGCAGTGGTGTCACTCGATTGAGGCTGTTTCTCCGGTGCTTCTCCCTTTTCCACGTTCGGTTGCTTCACCCGAGCCATTTCGGAGGTGCTGAGCGAGTTTTTGACAGATTAATCGGTGAGTTTGAGGTGGGTGAAGGTTGGGAATGCAGCAGAGGGATTCGATCGGTGTAACGGTGGAAGAATTTAAGATAGTGGTGAAAATCGACCGTTGCGAAGAGCAGGGGACGGGAAATGTTCGAGTTAGGGTTCGAAAAACTGACGGATGGATTTCAGAACAGTACCGTTATAGTTCTTGAAATTATCGATTAAGTTATCGATCAACACTTGATCGATCACGTGTTCGATAATTATGAAGAACACACTTGAACAAAGATCAGTTTTATCGATTACGTTATCGATCATGCATTTATCGAACATATTATCGATAAAATAAGTAAAAAGAAATGCGTACCTGATGTAATTTATCGAATATTTGTTCGATAATTAAGCTTATCGGTCAGCTTATCGATCAATGCTTACCAATTTGACGGATGAGTCTCGGAACCTTGAGGCTCTTGATCGATGTTCTGATCGATATTTATTTTATCGATCACGTTATCGATAATTGTAGTGTTGGAGCAATTCCCTTTCTTTACAAAGTGAATTTATCGATCAGTTGTTCGATAAATTATCTCCCACTTGCCTTCATGATTATCGATCAATTGATCGATAATCTCATACTCTGTTTACCTCTGTTTTTCTTCATCGAAACAGAGCTTCCTGCAAAACAAATTTCTACATACTCCGATGCTTAAGTTAGTTATTTTATCATCAAAACAATAAATTTAAACATTTAATCTTGAGAGATAGTATGAAATTTCTTACAATTCATTGGGATTTACCATTCCCAATTCTCCTCTGAAGTAGCTGAACTTCTGTTGGTCTAGTGGTTTTGTGAAGATGTCGGCTATCTGATATTCAGTGGGGATGAATTCAACTTTTACATCTTTCTTTTGAACATGATCACGAATAAAGTGATGTCGAACATCAATGTGTTTGGTTCGAGCATGATGAACTGGATTCTTGGACAGACTTATCGTGCTCGTATTATCACATAAGATTGGAATCTCACGTAAGTTGATTCCTAGATCTTGTATTTGTTGTTTTAGCCATAAGATCTGAGCACAACAGCAGGCAGTGGCTACATATTCTGATTCAGTAGAGGAGATTGCCACGGTGTTTTGCTTTTTGCTTGACCATGAGACAAGACATCCTCCGAAGAATTGACATTGTCCACTGGTGCTTTTTCTGTCTGTTTTATATCCACCGTGATCGGCGTCTGAGTATCCCATTAAATATTCGGTTCCTCTTTTTGGATACCAGATTCCTAAATTTTGAGTTCCTACAAGATATCTGAGTATCCTCTTCACGGCTTCTTCATGCGACTCCTTTGGGGCTGACTGATATCTCGCACACATTCCCACACTGAACTGAATATCTGGTCTACTTGCAGTGAGGTATAGTAAGGAACCGATCATCCCTCTATATCTTGTTAGATTTATGTCTTTCCCGTCTTCGTCTATATCAAGCGAACAGGTTGAGCTCATTGGAGTCTTTACACTTTTAGCATTCTCCATTCCGAATTTCTTCAGCAACTCCTTTACATATTTCGTCTGGGAGATAAATATACCGTTCTTCTTTTGTTTGATTTGTAATCCCAGAAAGAAGTTTAATTCTCCCATCATGGACATCTCGAATTCTCCCTGCATAAGCTTAGCAAATTCTTGACAGAGATCTTCGTTAGTAGCACCGAAAATAATATCATCTACATATATTTGAACAATCAAAAGATCTTTCCTATTTCTTTTAATGAAAAGTGTGGCATCCACTTTACCTCTTTCGAATCCTTTTTCTATAAGGAAGTGGCTAAGTCGTTCATACCAGGCTCTGGGCGCTTGTTTCAAACCATACAAAGCCTTTTTAAGTTTGTAAACATGATTTGGAAAATTTGAATTTTCAAAACCGGGAGGTTGTTCGATAAACACCTCTTCGGATATATAACCGTTCAGAAATGCACTTTTAACATCCATTTGAAATAGTTTGAAATCTTTGATGCAAGCAAAAGCCAAAAGAACTCGTATGGCTTCCAATCTAGCTACAGGAGCATACGTTTCTTCATAATCGATTCCCTCTTCTTGATTATAGCCTTTTGCTACTAATCTGGCTTTGTTTCTGACAATCTGAGCGGATTCATCGAGCTTGTTTTTGAATACCCATTTGGTGCCAATGACCGGATGGTCTTCTGGTCTGGGTACCAATTCCCAAACTTGATTTCTCTCAAATTGATTAAGTTCTTCCTGCATCGCAGCTATCCAGAATTCATCTGATAGTGCTTCGTCAATATTAGAGGGCTCAATGTGAGAATGAAAGCAGAGAAAAGAACTTCATTGACAATTTGTCTCCGGGTTTTGACCCCTTCATTGACTTTACCGATGACTTGATCCAGAGGATGATCTCGGTTGTGTCTCCATGCCTTTGGCTGCTCTAGATTTTCTTGTAAAGAGGGATCGTTTAAAACATCCCTGTTTTCTGAAACGGTTTCTGAAAATAATTTGTTCGAGTTTTTGTTCAAATCTAGTTTTTGAAAATTTTGAACGATTTCAGCATCATCATCTACAGGTTTCGAAATTGTTTCAGTTTCAGCAAACACCACATGAATTGATTCTTCTATTGTAAAGGTTCGTTTATTGAAAATTCTATATGCTTTACTACGATTAGAGTAGCCAAGAAACAAACCCTCATCAGCTTTAGGATCGAATTTACCCAGGTTTTCTTTGTTGTTGTTGTGGATATAGCATCTGCTTCCAAAGATCCTTAGGTGTGACAAATTGGGTTTTCTTCCCCTGTACAATTCATATGGAGTCTTCCCGAGCAGTGTTCTGATGTAGGCTCTATTTGAAATATAGCAGGCTGTGCTCATTGCTTCTGCCCAGAAAACTTGTGAGACCCCTTTCTCATTTAGCATTGCTCTAGCCATCTCCGTGAGTACTCTATTTTTTCGTTCAACTACTCCGTTTTGTTGAGGAGTCCTTGGTGCAGAAAAGTTGTGGTCAATTCCATGTTCCTCACAATAGTCTGCGAATTCGTTGTTTTCAAATTCTCCTCCGTGATCTGACCTGATAGACACAATAGATATACCTTTCTCATTTTGGACCTTTTTGGCAAAAACAATGAAAGCATTAAAAGTTTCATCTTTAGAGGAAAGAAACAAAGTCCAGGTAAACCTTGAATAGTCATCAACTATTACAAGAGTATAAAGATTTCCCCCGAAGCTTTTTACTCTAGATGGACCGACCAAGTCCATGTGAATCATTTGGAGAGGTCTTTCAGTTGAAACTATCTTCTTTGATTTAAATGAAGATTTTGTTTGTTTACCTTTTTGACAAGCATCACAAACATCATCGCGTTCATACTGGATTTTTGGTAAACCAACAACTAGATCCCTTTTTATTAATTTTGAAAGTTGATTCATGTTGACATGTGCAAGTCGTTTGTGCCAAATCCAACTTTCCTCCTTTTTACTAATAAAACAGTTTTCAGAGGTTTTAGAATCAAATTGAAGTGTATAACAGTTACCGTCCCTCGGAGCTCTCAGCTTCGTATTCAATTCTTCTTTCTTCAAAGGTAGATCATCTTTGCTTATGATTAAGCACTCTTCAGAATCAAAGATCACCCAGTTGTTTTTGTCCGCACTCTGACTGACGCTTAAGAGATTATGACACAGACCTTCCACGTAGTACACGTCTTCGACCTTCATGCCTATACTACTTCCGATTTCTCCGATTCCAGCAATTTTTCCCGATTGGTTTCCTCCGAAGCTTACTTTTCCTCCATCTTTTGGTTTGAGTGATGTAAACTTCTCAGTGTCACCTGTCATGTGTCTGGAACATCCGCTGTCTATATACCATTTATTTGTTCTGGATGCCTTGAGACATACCTGCAAAAATTACAATCATGTTTTAGGTACCCATACCTTCTTGGGTCCTTTCTGGTTAGTATGAGTTATTTTTGGTGCATAAGTACCTTTGGGCACCCATTTTAATGTTCCGTAGTCTCCTTTCTTCTTATAGTAACAAGAAGAAGTTGAATGGCCTTTACGGTTGCAATAAGAACAAAGTGCAAAAGGATTTGAGGAATGCACAGAATTTCTAAAATATGTAAGATATGATCTACCACTACTCTTTTTCTTTCCTTTCGATTTATCTTGGGTTGGATCGTATCCTATACCAGTCTTGTCCATAGAGCATCGTTGAGCTCCTAGAATCACCTTAAGCATTTCGCTTCCTTTAGTGAATTTTTCTAAGGTTCTGGTTAGATCTTCAATCTTTCTTTCATTCTTTTCACAACTTTTGCAAGTCAAGGTCGAGTCAGTATTGACTTCAACCTTTGATTGTTGATCTTCTAAAAACTTTATCCTTCTCTTAGAATTAACTAACTCTTTTGCAATTCTTACTAATTCTAAGTGTAAAGCATTGTATTCGGACTGCAATTCATCATAAGATGGTTCAGAAATTATTACCTCGTCTGTTTCTGAGTCCTCGTTTTCTTGGGCCACTAGACAGATATTAGCTGTCTCTTCATCGTCACTTTCTTCTTCTTCATCGGAGGAGCTGTCTCCCCAGATTGATGTGACGAAGGCTTTCTTCTTTCTGAATCTTTCTTTCTTCTTTTCTTTATCCTTTGCTCTGGAGAGTTGGGGAAATTCCGCCTTGATATGTCCTGGCTTCTTACATTCGAAGCAAATGATTGGATCCTTTGATTCGTTCGGATATGAGGAAATTTTGCGTTTCGGCTGAAACTTCTTTCCGGTTCTGTTTTTGTAGAATTTCTTGAACCTCTTGACTATAAGGCCCATTTCATCATCATCAAGATCATCTTCATTTTCATCCTCGCTCACTTGAGTTTTAAGAGCGATGCCTTTCCGGTTTTTCTCGTTCATCTCCTTTTTGTATTTTTGCTTGCTCTCATACTCAGCAAGACTCCCGAATAGTGCTGCAACCGAACCAATGGATTCTCCTTTGGTTTCTTCAATAGCTGTTACTTTCGGTTCCCATTCTTTTGTGAGACCGCTCAGAATTTTCCTCACTTGATCTTCTTGACTATATTTCTTCCCAAGTGCAGTGAGGTGATTTATGAGATGTGAGAATCTGACTTCCATATCTCGGATACTCTCTCCTTCCTTCATTCTGAATAACTCGAATTCGGTAGTGAGAGTGTTGATTCGACTCTGTTTTACACCGGTGGTTCCTTCATGAGCTATCTCCAGAGCCTCCCACATTTCCTTCGCGGTTTCCAGACTTGAGACTCTGAAGTATTCCCTCTGACTAAGCGCACACGTGAGTATGTTGATCGCTTTGTCGTTTAGAGTCACCAGCTTCTTATCTTCCTCGTTGAACTCCGTGGAACTCTTGGGTACTTGCTGGCCATCTATTGTGTTCATCGGGACATAGTTGCCGTGTTCTATTACGTCCCACAATCCATACTCTGTGGCCTTAATGAAGATTTTCATCCTCATTTTCCAGAACGTATAATTTTCTCCACTGAAGCCTGGCGGTTTAGATGTTGAGCATCCTTCCGGTAACACTATCTCCAAATCCTGCCATTTGATCTCTCTTCGGACTGTTAAATCCTTAGTGAAGAGACCTGCTCTGATACCAAATGTTAGAAACAATCTCACCCAAGAGGGGGGTGAATTGGGTGAGTTACAAAAACTTGAAACTAAAAGCGTGCAAGTATTAAATAAAAAACAGAGAGTCAGAGTAAGGAGAATTTTAACCGCAGAGAGGAGACACAAGATTTATACTGGTTCGGTCTAATCCACGTGACCTACTTCCAGTCCCCAGAACACCTCTGAGTATTTCACTATCTTCCAAGATCGACAGGGCTCTTGGTGCCTCGGTACAGTAATTGACTCGCTCAATCACTCCCCCTTACTCCCGTAAGGATACAACCCCTCTCAAGAGTTCACACTCTTGAGTGTCTCTCAAGTTTTTAATAAGAGTAGTGAATGGCTCTCTTACAGAGTGAATTCAATGATAAACACTGATGCTCAGTAGTAAAGTGAAAAACAGAGTATTGAATGCGTAACTAAATAATCGCAGGTGGTAGTTCGGTATTCATCTCTTCATTAATGCCTCTTCGCGCCTTTTATAGTTGATCTCGTTAAATAGCCGTTAGACGGAAGGGCTTCTAGCCGTTGTGACTTCGTTTGCGTGTTTCACTGGTTTTAATGGCTCTGCCATTAATGCGTCTGAGTTTCTGACACTGTAGGTCGCAGCCTACGTAATCCCGTTGAAGAGCCGTTGCACTCGTTTTTCATTAATCTGCATATTTCAAACTTAGAACAAATGAGAGTTTTGTGGTGAGTGCTTAAATCTTGAATACAGACAGAAAGCTAATCTATCATTCAAGGATTTGTGCCGAAATCATTTATCAGTAAGAAGAGCAAAATGTCATTCTGGTTTAGTTTGATCGAAAAAGTGATCGATTACTTGATGATAGATCAAGTTATCGATAACCAGAATGAAGACTTTTCGAAGTAGATTACTAAAATTATCGATCAAGTGTTGGATCATTGACTTTAAGAATTATCATAGAAAGAGGAAATCATTGCATGATCGAAAAAGTGATCGATCACATAATTGATCGAACAGATTATCGATAATTTAAATGTTATTGAAATGAAGCTTCAGTCATTGATGATCGAACAACTTATCGATAAAAATATAATGCATAATGTTATCGATAAACCATGGGTATGTATATATTCAATGAAGAACACAGGCTATCTGAAAAGATCGAACATTTAATCGAACAATGAATATTCGAACAAATGATCGAATAAATTATGAAGAGAAGATTAATCCTATAAGGCAAGGAAACTGGTTATCGATCACCTTTTGTGAAAACATGATTTTCATGGAATTGGATGATCGATCATATTATCGAAAAACCAGTGATCGATAACTTGATCGAACATTCGTTCACCATAACTTAATGCGAATATGTCAATTCTTAGACTCTTTATCGATCACGTTATGTGAAAACTTTTGTTAAGCAAATAAGTTAAAGTTATCGATAATGTTATCGATAATTTAGCTGTAGCAAAACTGAGTAAGAGTAGATAAGGACATTGATTATCGATCATGTGATCGATAATTTTGTGATCAATAAAGTTATCGATCTATCAGTGAATTTGATCACCTGCATTCAGAGAGTTAGAGCATAAAGTTCGAGCACGTAATCGATAAACAAATGATCGAAAATATGATCGATAAACTTGTAACAGAACTAATGTGCAGAACAAGTAGAGAGTGTTACCTTTTATCGAAGTCGTTATTGATGACTGATTTATCGATAACTTGATCGATAAATACACTTCAGATTTGGGTCTCTTATCAGTAACTCGATTGTTTACCTGATATTATCGATCAGCTTATCGATAATTTCCCAAAGTCTTATGTGATATTTACGCTAGCGATTATCGATCATTTTATCGATAAATTATTCATCGAATAGTTCTTCGATCAAAAAGACTACTATAGACTCGATTTATACTTGATCATTTATCTGAAACCTTAGCGATAACTGATTGCTCGATCACGTTATTGATCAAAATACTTAACCCTGAAATTCTGACTTGTTATCATCAAAACTATAATCCTAACATTTCTCTCCATTTCTTTCACCTTACTGTACGCCAAAACGGGAGTATTTGAGGTGGAGAAGTTCAGCCCATTGAGCAAGAAGAAGAGGAGAGAAAAAAACAAGCCAAAACCAAGGTGAATCAAATGCTTAATCAAGGTAAAAGCTTTATCTAGTGCTTGATTCTTTATGGTTTGATAGTTTTAGACTTGGTTTTGGTAAAGTTTAGTGATTGAAAACTCTAAGAGTAGGTGCTGTATGAAATGAACTTGATGGTATATGATTAATATTGAGTTGTTATATGGTTTAAAGGATTGGAAATGATTGTTAGATAGTGGTTGAACCTTGTTATTTGAAAGATATCAATTGGTGTATAAAGAGGGGACTATTCGGCCAAGTGAAGAAGGTTGCCCTAGGGTTTAATTTTTGTTGTTTTGATGCTTCCAATGGATTTAGAAGATGATTTTGTGTGGGGAATGTGAAGAATATGTGTTTAGAAGCATTAAAATTGAAAATGAAATTTTGAACCCTAAAGTACCCTATTTAGCCAAGAGGAGAAGTGATAGGAGGAATTGGATTACGATGAATCTAAATTCAAAAATGGATTCTACATGAAAATTGTGTAGGAAACATCTATGGGAGTTATGGAAAAATTGATGATACTAAAATACTAAATTAATGGAAAAAGGAGTAGGGTTTTAGGAAGAATTACGTAATAGATGGTATAATTGATTTGAGACACCATTATTCTTGTTGTTTGATAGGTTATTTTAGTGAGCAACTAGAGGCTCAAGGATTAGGAAAGGAGGCAGTGTGATTTAAGCTCAAAGATGTAGCATGGAATTTACAATTTTAATGTTGACTTGTTTGATTATTACATGATATAATTCTTTGAATAGATGCCATGTGGTATTTGAATTTGTTTGATGGTAATGTGCTTGATTTGTTTGCATGGTATGCTTGGCAAGATGTATTAATGTATTGATTTGGAAGGACTTGATATGGTTTTACATGGCATAAAGGTAAAGAAATGTTTTGTGGAATTGATTGTAATATATCTTGCATGTTTAACATTATTATTGTAATTCCTTTGCTACTGAGATTTTTATAAAATCTCATTCCCGTCTATGTCTAAATAACACCAATAGGGCATGCAAGTGGTGTGGCCAAGGGCAAAGAAGTGGTGTCTCCATAAAGATAAATATTATTGAATTCATAACAAACTTTATATAGAAGTTTTGTAATATTTGTTGATTGACATTTGGATGAATTTTGAGGGATGTAAATTATGGGAAATGTCACACCTTACTATCAGATCTACTTAGAATTTAATTAAAACTATTTTAGACCATATTGGATGGTCTTGGGCTCAAAAATCGATGAAAAACGCTGATTTTCGGATTTTTACTGTTCATAAGGTAAAAATCCAGTTTTCTGGCCCAACTTCAAAAATTCATAACTTAATCTAGAAAAATCAAAATGGAGTGGTTCAAAATTATATAAAAATATCTTTGAATCCTATTTCAATAAAAAATAGTCTTATGAACCAATTCCATTGGAAAAAATGTCAGGTTTTTGTGAACTTCACCTCTGTCCATTTGGCAAAAATCCTTTTCCCAGATTCTAAACCTTAATTTGAAAAATCATTAAAAATCGTGTAGTTGGAAATTTTTAACATTCTACTTATCAATTTAAAGCTCAAGACTCACACTTTAAGTATACCAAATTTCGTGTAGGAATTCGTTCAGTAACTAAATAAAATGTGGCTCTAAACTGACATCTTGCTTAGGAATTACAACACCAACCATTGATATTTATACATAACCAAATGTCTACGAATTTTTATGGTGTGACACCATAATTTAGTCTCCAATCTACAACTTGCTCTTGGGAGTTTTAGGCACTAAAATGTTAGATTATATTTGGGGGATGAGATTTTAAGAAATCCCAGTAGCAAGATCAATCAACCAAAACATTAACATGCATCAGTTACAAGCATTTCAACCTTTTGCTATTAATAGGGAACTACTTTACCTCATACATGCAGTACTCTAACATACAATAGCCAAGGCACATAAAGCAAGGAGTATAGCTACACAATCATCATCATCATCATTTAGTTCAACCACATAATAACACATGAAATTGCATAGCAATCAATGCAACATTCAACATTAAGGTTAATTAAATCTTACTACCTCAATCCAATGCTCTTTGATTTTCTTGTTCTCCTTTCTTGCTTCCACAAATGCCAAACCCTAACATGGCAATCCACAAAAAGGGCAGCAAGAATCATCAACCATTCCTCATAAAAATCAATAACATAACTCAAGTAACTCCTAAACCCCCTTAAAGCTTCCATCTTTGTTCTTGAATTTTTAGAGTTTATTTCCTTTAACCCTAAAAATTCCCTCTTAACTAATTTCTACATGATTTTTCATGTAGATTCTAAATATCTACTTGGATTTAACAAAATAAATTTCCTTCTTTTAGTTTCAACTTGACCAAACCATTAGGGTTTCTTATCCAAAAATTTTAACTTTGATTCTATGGCTTCCAACACTTGTTCTTTAGGTTTGGCCTACACTATTTTCTATTTTGAACACAATGGAAGCCTCAAAACTTTGAAAAACTCATCCTAGGGTTTAGATCTTGCCTTGGCCGAAATGGGTTTCAAGCAACACAACCAAGGAAACACTCCAAAATCAACTTACAAACTCTTGTAACCACTAGGATCTACCATACTTTGAAGTGTTCTAACAAGATCTAACAACCAAACTCCCTTCCCTACATAAGAAGCATTTCGGCCAGCACCCAAAGAGGAAGAGAACTATAAATTTCAACCATACAACTCAAGCAAACAAGGCAAGGAACAATTTAAAACCAAAAACTTACCTTGGATCTCACTTGTATGATTAAAGTTGATGCCTTTCTCCTTGGTTCTCCCTTGAACTCTCTCTTTTTCCTTTTCTTCTTGCTTGGTCAAAACATTGATCATATTTAGGGGGAAGGATGACCTCATTCAATGCACACAAAATATCCCACCAACCATCATTAATGTTATGCCATGTGTCAAAAGCCTACTTAGTCTTAATCCTCTCTCTTAATTAACTTAAATCATAATGTAATTAAATTCCAAAGTCAAGATCCTCTCCATTGGTAACTTGACACTTGGAAAGCTTTAATTACCATCTATTAAAGGCTTGACAAGTGGCAACTTGTGGGCCAAGTAAAGTGCAAGACTCTGCTTCTTGCTTTATCGGTGAACTTTTACTCTGGGTTTAAGTTCTTTTCTATAATTATAGTACTCTGGCCTCTGTAATTATTTTCTATCAGATCCATAAATTATTCTCCTCATTTTTATCTTCCTAAATTGCCCTCTTTGTCTCAAATTTAATTTCTCAATAAATAAATAAAAAGAAAAACTATTTTCCTTCTCTTTAGCGATTTTTCCTCTTTTCAAAGGAATAGTGAAAAATCTTAGATACTTGAGGGTCTTCTTTTAATTTTATAATCTCTTATAATTCCTTAGGATATCATAGGAATTTTCTTGGAATTTAATCCTCCTTAAGAATATTTATTTGGAATTTTCCAAATAAAAGACCTTAAACTAGCTTTAATCGCCCTTAAATTCCTTTATAATTTCTCTAAGGGCAATTTGGTCATAAAACTAATTTTATAATCCCATATAATTCTCAAGGAACATTGTCCTTATTTTTTCTTAATTTTCTAAGGCTTGAAAATATTTTTCCATAATTATTTTTGACCAATTTTTCTTAATTAGTTAAACTTTTCATAATTGGCCTAGAAAACTATAATAATTATTTTCCATCAAAACTCTTTTATTTCTCCTTGTCATTTTTTACCCTTAAATATTTAGGAATATCCTTATTCCTTAATGCCATATTACTGGATGTGACATTGAAATTACTTATTATATGCTGTGAAATATGGTTAAAGTATGTTTGAATGACTATGGTTATGTTTTGGCAAGTTATACATAAAAGGGATCAAAGTTGACCTAATTAGGGGTAAAGTTTGACTATGCGAAATTTTGAGCAAATGCAGGAGTTTGGTCATGAAAATTAACAAATTAATAGTTCATATTTTTAGCTTTAAAATTAGCGGTATTTTATAAAATTTGAAGTTTTGTACAAGAAAGTTTTGCCTTTCTAAAGTCAGGCATAAATTCTGAAAAATTGAAAAAGTTACCAAATGAATAGTGCACTTTGTTGTCGAAATTGAGCACACATGAGCTAAGTTCATACTCTAGAAGTCTTTTTTCCTTAGAGAACTCATTACAAGCTCCAAGTAAGACTTAGCACCATGTCATTTTGATTTTTTTAGAATTAGTTATGATTTTTTAAGTTTTGACTAAAATTAGGGTTACAAGAAATAGTAATCCGAAAAATTAAATTTAAAAATTCAAATTTTTCCAACTTAATGTCTTGTGAAATAGTTCTAATTGCTCCCACTTGATATAAAATTGGGTAATAAAGTGAGGTGTTACAGATGTTCCCTTAGTATGGGGGAAGCGCTGAAAACCAACCATTATGCATTAATGGAGGTGTTCATAACGTGACGATAATAAACACAGTTTACTTACCAATCCTCATTACATGTATTATGCTCAAGAAATCTAACAAGTGGTCAATTTTCAATTCCATAATTCATTACCAAGTGAGAGATTAGCATATATAATAAGTAGAAAGTGGTTATCTCTCGTCTAAACAATGATCAATTACCACAAACAAGTTGCCCTGTGCAGAACAACACCAATGACAAACAATTTACACAAACACAAAATACACCACATATTAGTTAACAAACTAATCAAGTGGTTGACAATGACAACTAGTGACTCAAAATCCTAAATCAACCTAAAACTCCTCTCAACTTAAAATTGACCAATCCAAAACTCAATGCGTTATCCTAATAATTCAAACAACTTATAGGAATCCTTAATTGTCTCTCAATTAAACCAATTAATTAACAGCCCCAATTTTCTCAACCTAAGTTCATCATATAAAATACCCAAATAAGAAAATTAACTCAAGTCAACATTATAAACTGATTAAACATCAAGTCTAACTCATATTAACATAACCCAATCATTAAAACTCATTTTGAATCATTATAATATCATTAACCATCATAAACTTCTAAAAAATCACAAACCCTAGGTTTAAATTCCTCCAAACTCTAAATCTAAGAAAACTAAACCGATTAAATACTTAGATTAGTACATAGAAGTAATTTAAACTCAAAACAATTAGTTAAAACCTTAATACATTCAAAATCATTGAAGAACCCTAAGATTCAACTATCTCAATCTTGAAAAATCTAAGAGAAAAAGGTAGAAATGAGGTTAGGAATACTTTGATGTTTGGAAGCTCAAATATACTCTCTTGGGCCAAAAACACCAAACCCTAACAGAGCCCTATGAATTCTTCTCTCTAAACCTCTTGAAAATCACATCTAAAACTGCCTTATAAAATCGGATTTTGACATATTTGCTATAGTGAACATCTAACAAATGACACGGTGAGCACTATGTGTGGTTTGCTATAGCAAACATCTATTAAACATCTAGCAAATGACATAATCAACACACTGTGTTATTTGTTATAAAAAACATCTAACAAAAACACAGATAAAGGGTTCAAATTTGAAAATTCGTAACTAAGTTCAAAGATCTCCGAAAATTTCAAATAAGGGCTCTTTAAAAAGCTTGAGATGTCTATTTTCTAATGCAAAAAGCACTACTCACGAATAAGATCATGTAGCCCTTGAAAGCACCTAATTTCCAAGATAGGAAAAAAAGGTTTAGAGATATAACGTATAATCATCAATTTTAGTATTTCTAAGCCTCAATATCCAATTTTAATTGCTTAATACCTTAATTTTTCTGGCTAATCAAATCTTAATTAACTCTAATCCTCATATTAGAACTTAGGATGTTACAATATTCATCACCATATCAATTTTTTTCCCCAAAACAAGTTAATTTTATTAATAAAAAATCAAAATATTACAAACACTAGTAGCCAAAACCAAAAAAAATGTAAAACGTAACATCCCAACTTTTGAGCCTAGAAGTACCTGAAATAGCCTGAATTGGATAGGCTACTAGACCCCTTTTGAGCAGAAGTCCCAAAGATGAGAAAGGAAGTCAAAGCAGTTTTAGGGACTAAACTGCAAAGTGAAAGTTTTAAGGGGCTAAAGTGTAATCAAAGTCAGGGGCTCCAGTAAAGTCTCGAAGGCCCAGAAAGAAAAAAGAGGCTAGATACAGGCCAAGGGTTAAGTTAGAAATCTCAAAGAGAGGATTGTATGAAGTTAAGTCCAAGCCGACGCTAAACCGTAAATTGAGAAAGTTATGACCAACAGGGGTAAAAATGGAAGAGTATACAGAGAATTCCAAGAAAATCCCAAAAAAATGGGAAATAATATTCTAAAGCTCTTCTATGAAGAAAAAAGACAAAAATACCCCTGAGGCAGCTTAAATGAAATTTATGAGGTTATGGCCGGTAAAAAGTATACCGTTTGAGGTAATTATTTAAAATAGCAAGAGACCTCAAAAATGTACACAAAAATAAGGTTAAATGATTGGAAGGTTGTAATGATTTATAAAATTAGTCCCGCAACCAAAAGGCCGGTGGAATGGCTTTAATAAATTAAAAAGCCGGTTATGCCGATAAAAGGGTATTTTAGCAAATGAATTTTTATGCAAGGCTTAAAGTAAGTGTTATGGTATAAGAAAATTCATAGATACTCTCTAGGATTAAAGAGAGTTTATGGAATAGACAAAAGAATTTTTTGATCTTCGAAAGGCCATAAAGAAAGCCAGAGAAACGTGGGCCAAGTAAATTCAGATGAAACTTAAGGATTAAGTTTTGATCCAACGGCTAGGATCTAATCTCCCTTCTCCTCCACCATATTTGTGACACTTGAAGCCTTCTAGAAGAATGAGGTAAGGATGATACAAGAAGATGATGCAATGATGATGTAAAAGTTAACTTGAAGTTCCAAGATTGCCCTTACTCTTTCTATTAGCCACCAAGGGCATTGTAGTCCATTCAAGCCAAAGTTTTGGCTATAAATACCCCACCTTGGAAGAGCATTCTAGCAGCCATTTGTAGAGGAAAAAATCTGCCAAAATTTAGAGAGAAAAATGTAGGGGTGAAGGCCAAGAAGAAGGAACAAGATTCAAGCTTCAAGATCAAGGTATGTGATGGTTGTAGTATCTAACTTGATTCCTATTTCGAATATGTTACTCTTTGTATTTGATTCTAAAATTTGGTATGATTAGAGTACACTCTATAAGCTTTAAATTCATATATAGAACACTTCATTTGGATATGTGTACGATTTATGGTGATTTTTCAAAGTTAGGATTTGAAATCTGGAAACAATGTTTAACCTTTGGAAGAGTGTCAAATTCTGTACAATTTTGATACTGTTCAGCATAGAATTGGTTCCTAAAACTATTTTTACTTTAAAGAGAACTTAAGGAGTGTTCAGTGAGACTTGGAACCACTCAATATTGATTTTCTTAGAATTAATTATGAATGTTCAAAGTTGAGAAAAAAATTCTAGAATTTCTGTGTGAACAGTACCCGTGAAGCAAAATTTTCAGATTTGATCTTCTTGAATCTAAGACCATCTAAAGTGGTCTTAATTGACAAGAAATGGATCTTAAGGATGGAAAATGGTGATATTTATGTTAGAAAAGCTAGAAAGAAAACCCTAAAATGAAGAGAAAGGGTTGAGGTTCAAGAGAGCTAGTCTTGAATATTATGTAATCTAGTGGTTCTAATAGATTGTATGATCATTATGACTATGTTTAGGATATTGGAACATCCAAGAGGATGTTTGGTGATGTTAACTGAGTGCCTACATGGTTGGAAAGTCAAGGGAGTCAAAGGAAAAGTAAGAGGAAAGCTTGAGGTGCAAGGTAGTGAACTTACCTATTGTCATTGCTTGATGTTGTATACTTGTGTGTTGTTGTGTACATGTTATTTGAATATTAATGTGACATGTTTTAGCTGCTATAATTTTTATTCATGATGAGTAGATTATGTCTCCATGGCCATGCATTAAGAAGTTAGCTTTGAGCATGTTAATATGTCACTAATTAATAAGAGAATAAACAAGTTGCGTATAGTTCATTAGCATCCATCTAACATGATTAATATGGTATTGTTTGCTATTGAGATTCCCCCGAATCTTACCCCCTCCCTAACTAACCATTTAGGTGAATCAATGATGGGCAATAATGGCATGAGAAGCAAGGAGAAGAAAGTGGAGAAATGTTCATGTTAATGAATAATATTATTATTCAATGTGTAATTCTCCAATTATGTAATATATGTTGTGGATGCCTATGATGCCATGTATTTAATTATAATATTTATGACATGAGTAAAAATGTATGAGCATGAGTGGAAAAGAGTAAGCCCATGTTATGTATGCCAAAGAAATAAAAAGAATTAAAGTAAAAAGATGTTAAAGGATAAAACGTAGGTCCTGGAGTAGTAAGTTTGTAGCTCTAGTTTGACCCATCAAATGAACGAGTTAAGCCACGAGATTTGACAAACTCATAGTACACATCCCAAGCTTTAAAATTAGAGCTAGATCACCTTAATTGGATGTGTACATAAAGAGATACGAATTTCCAAAGTTGAGGAACAGAAACTGGAAGTTCCAGATTTTACGAAATGAACAGTAATATTTATTGATTAAACTGTATGAATTGGGCAAAGATAAGTCTAATTGGATATTTTTTTCTTAAAGAGCATCAAAATATATTTTTATAGAATTTTAGAACACCTTAATATGATTTTTATGGAATTAGTTATGAATTTTTGAAGTTGGGCCTGTAATGTGGAACTTAAACACCGAATAGTAACCCTTGTAATTATGTTGAAATTTTAAATCCACAGGCTTGTGTCGTGATCTGCTTGAGCCATAACGCTTACGAATGTGTACTCTGAGAGGTTAAAGGTAGGACGTTTCATAAAACAACACTCAAATTTCTAACAATATATTATACTCACAAGATTGACTAAACGAAAAGAAAATTACAAGTAATAAACTACTATCTCTGATCCGTAATATAAGAGTTAAATAAATAATTTAAAGACATTAAAGAAATTATTTAACTTGGTTATTTGTCATAAATGTGTGTTAGCCTTATTTAACTATTCTCTTTAATAATTGCATTAAAATACAGTTTGAAGGGAACTTCTAACAATTAATAGTGATATTTTTGTAAAAAATGGAGACAAAGTTGTAATATCCTACTCTAAAAACCCAGATGAGAGTAGATTTACTAATTATGTGGTTGAAAGTTTACACTAAAAAGGTGAAATTTTTAAAACTTTTTGTCTAACTTTGATTCTAAATTTATAAATTCATCTTCCTAAAAGTTCTATGCTACAAAATAAGACCTGGATTCATTTTACATATACCTAATAGCAGTTTCTTAAAGATGTACAGATATTACTTCCAAAAACTCTACTTCTTGGTTCCAAATCTAATGAATCATGACTACTAAGCACTATTTCATTCATATCACTATATTATCAACACACAAACACACACCCCCACAGTAAAACCCAACTATACTAGAACTACCCCCTAGCACTCCTCCTTATGGAGATACATATAGTCATATCAGTGAAATTTACATAACTTCACAAAAGGGAAACATAAACATCACATATCACTGAAAAAGGGGGAAAATAACATATTTAAATATTAATTAACTAAACACTCAATTCTTCTCTTCTTCCACTTTAGCTATGCTTCCACCAATTCTCTTTCCTTTTAATAAACCGGTCCTTATGGTTAAATAGAAGAAAGGGGATGAAATTCAAAGAATCCTAGTAGCAATAATCATATTTCATATATTATTCATAGTATAAACTGAGCATGCAAAATAAGTCATGAAGAACAATACCTTATAATAACTAAATTAAACTGAATAACTAACTAAGGCATATTTGATGTCATATAACTGAATCTCATATAACTATTATACATAATTTAATAATTGAATAACTGAGCAGCTACATAACTGATTAATTGAGCATATGCATACTGATTAACTAATTATTGATAAATGTGCATATACTTGTAGAATAATGCACTGGACAATGAAATACATGCACATGGCCATGGCAATAATTGGTAATGTGATTTACATGTTCTTATGCTTAACTATAATATTATGATATAAACAAATATGCAAGCAATATAAAACATACAAAATAATGATTAAAGCTGCCTTCCACCTACTCTCCTGTGTAGGTACCTTGCTTTGGGTTTCTCCTTGGTAAACTAGGATGCCGATTAAATCCTAACATTATAAGCACCTATATGAGGTAAGTTAAACTAGGGTTATGGTTAACCCATAACTAACTATATCTCTTTATAACTCCCACTCAAGCACACTTTTCTCATAAGGTGGTTTATCATCTTGGGCAAAAATTTACTTTTCTCTATATTTCGAAAGGTTTCTAAAATCTCTCCTTTACTTTTATGCTCTTAACTTTATAATCCACTAGAATTTTGGTTTAGGGAATAAGATTGAGCTTAGTTACTAACTCTTCATGCTTCTTGAATAATACATTAGCATGGAGAAGCATAAGAAAAATAATATAGAACAGTAACTTGACATTTAGAGACATTTAAAAGGAATTTCAAACCAGTCCCCTTGCTACAATTCATCCTTTGTACATTTCACAAACATGGATATTTTATCAAGCAATATCAATATTGCACTTTCATACTTAAATAATGCTTTCCAATCCATTTTTCAACATATCACAACATGCATATTTATACATGCATAATTAGCTTAGGGACATTTAAGTACCAAGACAATAAGGCATTTAAATATAACACTTAACACTATTTTAATTCCTTTAATCATATTTTAGATAGGAAAAGTAATTAGCATTCACAAGCATCAAATTGTAATTATATGTAATTCCTTACTCCATATTATGATAAGTATTCCCTTACAATTCAGTAATCACAAACAATCTATTACAGCAAGGTACAATCAGATTTCAACATCCAAGGTTAGCCCATCTAGCCATATCATTGCTTTATCAATTTTAATCACTTTAATATAATCTATTTACACAAATAACAATAGCACCTGATATATATATATGTATTCATTTACATGTAAACAATCTTATTCTCCAACATCATATACTAGCTGTCATTTATCATTAAATAACTTGATTTTCATTCAATAACTTCATAGTCCCATTAAGAAATCTAACAAAACAACAATTTAAAATTAATTTTCCAACCCCATCTTTAAGTTACTAGGCTTAGCTTTTAAACAAATAATTCAAACAGCCACACCCATAATTCAGCACTTGGAGACAATTTATCAAACCCAAATCAGTTTATAATCTAATGATATATATGTGTATATATTAAGGCAAGGTTGCAGGTTCAAAAATTATTTCCAGCAACAATAAGCAACATACACAAAATAAATTCAGCCACCACAAACCTAGTTTTATCACTTATGTATGATTTAAAGATCTCTCATAATAATTCAGCATACTTTAAAACATTATCCAGCAAGTTGGAATCTTTATTTCAATTTCTATAAGCATAGTTTAGCCATATGAAATAACACTTAAGTATTTAAAACCTTAAACAACCTTAAACAATAAGCTTCACACAATTCACTATTCAAGCTTTCTTCCATTTCTTAACTTTTAATTCTAGAAAACCTCAATTCAAGCGGTCCTGATAATCAATCTTCCAGCGTATAAGAATTTGAAATACTCTTACAGCATCAACATAGAATTATTCAAAGGTTTAGCCAATTTCATATATTCATAGCTTGCAAAACAATGAACTTAAACATGTATCCACTTGATATATGCATATTTAACATCTCTATGACATCCTTTAATCTTATGGTTATACCTTTTACTACATTATTATTAACTTCTAGGTCCCATCATCCACTTTAAATTTAGGAAGCACGCCATTTAACAATCTTTGCAAATTTTGGCCCTTAAATCAAATATTAAACCATCATTTAAGAGTCTTTAGCCTTAACTTATATGTCATTTGTAATAGCATAAACCAGCAAATTCTTATCACATCCTGAAAATTTAACCTTCAAGTTGAAAGTTAAAAATTAGATTGAGGGCCAATATAGAAAGTAGATAGAAGGACAAAACATATTTTGATGTGAAACCCTGATAGGGTCAGAACGAATAATTTTAGAATTATCAGTCTAGAAAAGGCAAAATAGAAAAATTGGGAAAAATTCCAAAAAATTCTTAAAAAATGGTAAAAAGATAAATTAGAGGTTTTGGAACATCGATGGAGGCCCTAAAGGTGAAATTGGTGTGAAAATAGAGTATGACGGAATTTTCTGAAAATATAGGTTTTTCGGGAAAATAGTAAAAATTGAGTAAAAAACATTATAATTATTTAGAGGCCTCAATAATTTTGGAAAAAATATGAAATAATTATATAAATATTTATTGGAATTTATAAAATTTATTTCAGGCCTTGAAAGCACATGAAATTATTTTTGAAAATTTATTTCCAAAGGAAAAATTCAAAATAAATAGTCAAATGTGGAGAAAGTCACACCTTTCTTTTAAACCTCATTATATGTCATTTAGGACTATTTGAAACCATTTCATAAGACTCAAGATAGGAAAAATCCAAGTTTGAAAATTTTTGAATTTGAGTTACTATTCACAAAATCCTGAAATTTAAGCCAATGTTAAAATTTTTTAACTAAATGTAGAAAAATCAAAATTGAGTGGTTCTAAATTTCAATTGAAGCTTGCTATGAGTCCTTTAAAGGAAAAATATTTATTGATCTTAATTCCATCCGAAATAGTACCAGAAAATTCGACAAATTGCATTGTTCATATGATAAATTTTTGAATTTTTAGTATTTTAACCCAACTTTGGAAGGGCATAACTCCTTGCACAAAACTCTGATTTTAATGTTCTATCACTTGATTTGAAGCTGAAAATATGATCTATAAGTTTGTCAAGTTTTAGGTCTAGACTCAAAGAAATACTTATTATTTTATGTGTCCTAAGTTTGGCCATTTTTAGGGACTTTTTATCCCTTAATTAGGTCCAACTTTTCCTTTTCTTTTATCTTTTCTCATTCTTAACCTTTTGGGACTCATAACATGCTTGCACATACATTCTAGTATCTTAAACATATTCATACAAGTTCATACATGTTCAACTCCATAAAGTAGCTATTATCCAACAAATATTACATAACATAACATAATATTCATTAATAATGTCACTAAGCATTTACATGCCTTCATTCACCACTTCCTAGCCCTTGCCCTTGCTTGATCCTCCTCCTAAGGTTAGTTTAACATAGGGGATGAGATTTTAAAGAAAACCCAGTAGCACAGAATCATAATTATCATGCAATCACGCAAACATACTGTGACATGCTTTGTGCACATAACTTTATTGTTCATGCATAGTGAAATGCCATGGAAAGTAAGCCAGTTCATTCATATTCACATATGATTTGACCAAGTTTTACTGTAGTTATTCATGTCTAGTTACATGTTTTTAGAAGAATTATTTGGTTTAAAGTGTATGTTTTGATATGAATTGCAGTAATTTATAACTGTGGGTTTGATTTCTTATTAAGCACTTTATAGGGGCAAAATTATCAAATTATGTATCATTTTAATTAATCATCAATTACAAAATTGAAGTGGATGTTACAAGTGCTTAAATTGATTTTCAAGTCAAGGGTCAAGTGAAAAATATCTCCAAAGAACCTAAGTTTGAGAAAATTACAGTTAAGGCCTAACGGATTGTAGGAATTCCAGAAAAGGGCCAACTAAATACAGCTGTTCATTTTGATCATTTAGTCATAATGAATTGGTGGTTTAGTCATGACGAAAAGGACACAAACACAGAATCAGGTTTTAAACCTCAGATTGCAATTTTGGTAGGGATACCAAGCGAGCTAGCTGCTATTCATCGTCCATACACACCAATTTTCATTTCATAGGATTCTTCAAGGGTTCTTGAGGTTCTACTATTGATTTTTGTCAATTCTCACCCCTTTTTCACCTCATTCCATCAGTTTTCTGCATCATCCATCATCCACTTTCATCTGCTATGGCTGGTACTGCGATTTCAGAGCTTGGAGGAGCTGTTTCTGAGGTGATGAGAGGCTAGAACGTTTTATCCTGAAGAGTTTTGATGAGGGCATGAGTTTGGGACTTAATTTAGGGAGGTTTATTTCATCTTTTCTATTACTTTAATAGCATTTCAGTTATTTTTTGTTAGAATTTCTGTGTTGCTGTTAAAGCTAAACTTCAGTATTATAATCTCTGCATTTCGGATTGGATGTTGAGAATTTATGCTTTGGTATTTGTTTTGTAATGAGAATCCTATGTTTAATCAAGTGAATATTGGTTGATGTTTAAATTCAGTTTGATTAAACGTGGTGCCTTGCTAGCATAATTGGTTATTGTGTTCAAGTTATTGTTACCTTGCATCAATCTCATACATGAGAGTGGCTAGTTTTGTTGTGAGTCTTTGGGTCAAAGGTTTCATTAACATAGTAATTTACCTAAGTTTGGAAGGTTTTCTAAACTAGCTAAGATTGGCTTTAAAGTAAACTCCCAACATATTTTGAAGTGATAAAGGCTTAATCAATTCTTTAAGGGGCATTTTATTAATTAAGTTTGCAAACTATCCTTTTGATTGTTTTCTTGCACTGTTGTTTTAACTCACTAAAAGAAAAAGACCAAAAAGAATTTTCTACTTCCTTTTTTATTTCATTAGAATTTAATTCAGTTTTAAAACCCTCCCAATATTATCTTTCTGCACGATTTTGTCACTTAGATTGCATAGGAACAAGTCAAGCTCCTCGAAGTGAACACGACCCGGATCGTGCCTCTATAGTGCATTCCTATTTAGAACTAATCATTTTTGAGAGCCCATAATGACTAAGGCTTCATCAATGTAACATAATGCCTAAGCATGCTTAACATAAATATTGCAATCATAATTCAGCAGCATAGCTTAGTCACATCATGGCATTTATAGCACATACACACATATACATAAATGTAAGCAATAAAGCACTTCAATCATAATTCAATACTACCTCTTATGTACTTAGTGACTTGTCCCCTTTTTTAATTTAGGGTGTCTCCTTGATGATTGGGCAAGGTACCTAGCAAATCAACATCAATGCAAATCATTTACCAACCATTCAATTACATTACATAATACTTAACCATTAAACCCCTTTTTTTTATTTTGGATTTTTGACCTAACCATTCTCCTTTTGTTTCAATCAATCTCTTCAGTCATTCCTATATGATTCTTCATATAGAATCCAAATATCCAATTAGATTTTACAAAATCACATTCTTTCCCTATGAACATGAGTTGGCTGAAAGGTATGTAGTTTAGGGATCAAAATTTCATTTTTGATTCTAATGCTTCCAAACTCATCTTCTCAACATAACCCTACACAAAATCACCATATAAACTCATTGAAAGCATTAAAATCATCAAAATCCAATCCCTTGTCCAAGAACCCACTATGGCCGAATTATAGGTTTTAGTGTTTTAAAATTCTCATTTTGATTCTAATGATTTGAAACACTTTTCCTTGGTGTTTACTGATTTGACCAAGTTTTACTGCATTAATTCTTGTCCAATTGCATGTTTTTAGAGGATTTAATTGGTTTGAAATGCATGTTTTGATGTGAATTGTAGTAATTTATAATTGTGGGTTTAAATTCTCATTAAGCACTTTGTAGGGTTAAAATTGTCAAATTGTGCATTATTTTAATTAATCATCATTTACAAAATTGAATTAGATATTACAAATGCTTAAATTGATTTCTAGGTCAAGGGTCAAGCGGAAAAAAAAAATTCTCTAGAGGACCTAAGTTCGAGGAAATCACAGTTAAGGCCCAATAGATTACAGGAATTCCAGAAAAGGCCCAACTAAACGAATTGTTCATTTTGGCCATTTAGTCACGACGAACTGTATATTTAGTCGCGACGAAAAGGATGCTAACACAGAATCAGGTTTTAAACTCAGATTGCGATTTTGGGAAAGAGACTACGCGAGTCAGCCGCCTCTCACCGTGCAGACACTCATATTTTCGTCTCCTAGGTTTCTTCAAGGGTTCTTGAGGTTCTCCTATCAATTCCCACCATTTTCTACACTTTTTCCACCTCATTCCATTAGTATTTGCATCATCCATCATCCACTTTTATCCGTTATGGATGGTGCTGTGATTTCAGAGCTTGGAAGATAATAAACCCTTTTGGTTGTAATTTTTAGATAATGAACCAAAAGTGTTGGAAGCCATAGAATCAAAGTTGTAATTTTTAGATAATGAACCATTTTGGTTCAGCCAAGCTGAAACTATAAGAAGGAATTTTATTTTGTTAAATCCAAGTAGATATTTGGAATCTACATGAAAAACCATGTAGGAATGAGTCAAGAGGGAATTTTTAGGGTTTAAGGAAACAAACTCTAAAATTAAAGAACAAAGGTGGATGCTTTAAGGGACAAAGGATGTCCTTGATTTATATTGTTGATTTTTATGAGGAATGGTTGATGATTCTTGCAGCTGTTTTTGTGGATTTTCATGTTAGGGTTTGGTATTTGTGGAAGCAAGAAAGAAGAACAAGAAAATCAAAGAGCATTGGATCAAGGTAGTAAGATTTAGTTAACCTTAATGTTAGTGTTGCATTGATTGCTATGCAATTTCATGTGCTATTATGTGGTTGAACTAAATAATGATGATGATGATGATTGTGCAGCTATACTCCTTGCTTTATGTGTCTTGGCTATTGCATGTTAGAGTGCTACATGTATGAGGTAAAGTAGTTCCTTATTAATAGCAAAAAGTTAGAATGCTTGTAATTGATGCATGTTGATGTTTTGGTTGATTGATCTTGCTACTGGGATTTCATTGAAATCTCATCCCCCATATGTAACTAATATTTTAGGGACTGAATCATCAAAAGGGAGGCTGCAAATCCAAAGATAAATATGGTGATGAACCATAAGGAAATATTTGTATTTGGTTATGTATAAGCATGTATGGTTGGTGTAACATCAAGAATTTTAGGCCTAGAAGTATCAAAAGTAACCTGAATTGGATAGGCTACCAGACCCTTTTTGAGCAGAAGTCCCAAAGATGAGAAAGGAAGTCAAAGCAGTTTCAGGGACTAAACTGCAAAGTAAAAGTTTTTCAGGGGCTTCAGTATAATCAAGGTCAGTGACTCCAGTAAAGTCTCGAAGGCCTAGAGAGAGAAAAGAGACTAGATATAGGCCAAAGGTTAAGTTAGAAGCCTCAAAGAGAGGATTATATGAAGTTAAGTCCAAGCAGGGACTAAACTGTAAATTCAAAAAGTTATGACCAGCAAGGGCAAAAATGGAAGAGTGTACAGAAAATTCCAAAAAAATCCCAGAAAATGGAAAACAATATTCTAAGACTCTTCTATGAAGAAAAAAGACGAAAATACCCCTGAGATAGCTTAAATGGAATTTATGAGGTTATGGCCAGTAAAAAGTGCACTGTTTGAGGTAATTATTTAAAATAGCAAGAGACCTAAAAAATGTACGTAAAAATGAGGATTAATTGGTTGAAAGGTTATACTAATTTATAAAATTAGTCCTGCAACTAAAAGGCCAGTGGAATGGCTTTAATAAATTAAAGAGCAGATTATACCGATAAAAAGGTATTTTAGTAAGTGATTTTTATACAAGGCTTAGAGGAAGTGTTATGGCCTAAGAAAATTCATAGATACTCTCTAGAATGAAGGGGAATTTATAGAGTAGATAGAAGAATTTTCTGAACCCCGGAAGGCCATAAAGAAAGTCGGAGAAATGTGGGCCAAGTAAAATAGGAGGAAACTTAAGGGCTAAGTTTCGATCCAACGGTTATGATCTAATCTTCCTTCTCCTCCACCATTTTTGCGACACGTGGCCTCTTCTAGAAGCATGATGCAAGGATGATGTAATAAGGTGATGCAATGATGATGCAAAAGTCTACTTGAACTTCCAAAATTGCCCTTACTCCTTCTTCTAGCTACCAAGGGCATTTTGGTCCATTCAAGCCAACTTTTTAGCTATAAATAGGCACTCTTCTCCCCCCCAATTTGGCCAAGCTAATGAACACTAGGGGAAACTCTGCTGCCCTTGCATCTAGAGAGAGAAAGTCCACCTAAGTTCAAGCTTCAAGATTAAGGTATGTAGTGGCTGTAGCATCTGATTTGATGCCTATTTCGAATTAGTTACTATGCGTATCTAATTCTAAAATTTTTCATGCTTAAAGTACACTCTGTAATCTTTAAATCCATGGGTAGAACACTTCATTTAGATATGTGTACGATTTATGGTGATTTTTCAAAGTTAGGGTTTGAAATCTGGAAACAATGTTGAACTTTTGGCAGAGTTTCGAGTTCCGTACAATTCTGGTACTGTTCAGCATAGAATTGGTTCCTGAAACTATTTTTCCTTTAAATTTAACTTAAGGAGCTTTCAGTGAGACCTGGAAGCACTCAATTTGGATTTTTATAGATTTAATTATGAATTTTCAAAATTGAGCAAAAATTCTGGAGTTTCTGCGTGAACAGTACCCGCGAACCAAAATTTCCAGATTTGGTATTCTTGAATCTAAGGCCATCTAAAGTGGTCTTAATTGACAAGAAATGAATCTTAAGGATGGGAAATGATAAGATTTATATTAGAAAAGTTAGAAAGAAAACCCTAAGACTAAGAGAAAGGGTTGAGGTTCAAGAAAGCTAGTCTTGAACTTTATGTAATCTAATGGTCTTAATGGATTGTGTGATCATTATGGTTATGTTTACGACCTTTGGAACATACAAGAGGATGTTTGTGATGTTGACCGAATGCCCACATGGTTGGAAAGTCAAGGGAGTCAAAGGAAAAGTAAGAGGAAAGCTTGAGGTGCAAGGTAGTGAACTTACCCCTTATGTGCTTGACATGGTATGCTCATGTGTTGGTTTGTATTTGTTGCTCAAATGATGTTGTGACATGATGATTTTTGCTAGAAATGCTGTTTTTAATATGTTCCCATGGCCATGCATTTTTATACCAAGCATAAAGCATGATGGCATGTTACTAGTTAACTAAGTTTATAAAAAACTACATACCATACACTAGCATCCATCTTGTGCATGTATGTGGTAATGTTTGCTACTGAGATTCCCCCGAATCTCACCCCTTCGTAACCGACCATTTAGGTCAACCAATGATGGGTACTAATGGCATGAGAAGCAAGGAGAAGAAGTGGAGAATTATTGATGCTAATGATTGATACTAATATTCAATGTATAATTCTCCTATGTTATAATTATGTTGTGAATGCCATGTATTTAATTATAAAGCTTATGGCATGTATAGGAATGTATGAGCATGAATGGGAAAAAGTAAGCCCATGTTAGGTATGCCAAAGAAATAAAAAGAATTAAAGTAAAGAGATGTTAAGGGATAAAACGTAGGTCATGGAGCAGTTAGTTTCAAGCTTTAGTTTGACATATCATATGAATGATTTAAGCTACGAAATTTGATATACTTATAGTGCACATCCCAATATTTAAAATGAGTGCTGAATCACCTCATTTGGATGTGTATACGAAGAGATATGAATTTTCAAAGTTAAGGCGGAGAATCTGGAAAGTCCAGATTTTACCAAACGAATAGTAATCTTAATCCAATAAATTGTATGTTTTCAGTGAGGGTAAGTTTAGTTGAATATTTTTCCATTAAAGAACATTGAAAGAGCTTTCTGTAGAATTTTGGAACACCTCCATACGATTTTTCTAGAATTAGTTATGATTTTTCAAAGTTGGACCTGTAATCTGAGAACTAGACAGTGAATAGTAATTTTCCGAAAATTAACGTCCAAATTAAAATTTTTAAATGTAAGACCATCCAACATGGTTTGGAATGGTTCTAAATGAATGCTAAGGTACTATATAAGTAAGGTGTGACAGTTGGAGCTGTAATCCCTAAGCAGGATGCTAGTTTAGAGCCACGTTTTAGTAAGTTACCAAATGAATTTCTATTCGATATTTGGTATGCTTAAAGATCACATCCTGTGATTCAAATCAATAGGCAGCACGTTAAAAATGGCCAACTACATGATTTTTAATTATTTTTAAAAGTTAAGATTCAGAATTTGGAAAAAGGATTTTTGCTAAATGGACAGAGGTGACTTTCACAAAATCTTGATATTTTTTCAAATGGAATTTTGCTCACAATATTATTTTTACCTGAAAGAGCATTCAAAGAGCTTTTTATATAATTTTGAACTACTCCATTTTGATTTTTCTAGATTAAGTTATGAATTTTTTAAATTAAACCAGAAAACTGGATTTTTACCTGATGAACAGTAAAAATCTGAAAATCAGCATTTTTCATGGATTTTTGAGCCCAAGACCATCCAATGTGGTCTAAATTGGATTTGATTAAACCCTAAGTGGATCCGATAGTAAGGTGTGACACCTTCAGTTCATTACCAACCAAAGCATATCAAAAATTGATAACAAAACTCAATTAAATCCTTTCCCTTTAAAGCTTTAACCTTTGATCTTTAATTTTTGAGCTTTGTTTTCTTAAGCCCTAAAAATTCTTTCTCGGTTCCTTCCTGTACAATTTTTCATGTAGAATCCAAATACGGGCTTGAATTTAAGGAAAAAAAATTCCTTCCTCAAGAACCAAGTTGGCCGAATAAGGGTATTGGTTTTTCCAAAAATCACAACTTTGATTTTAATACTTCCAACACTTATTCTTTCCTACACTATTCCCCATTTTGAACATCATGGAAGCATCAAAACTTTGAAAATATCATCCTAGGCTTGAGTTTTTTACTTGGCCAAAACATAACTCTAAAAACCTAACCATGAAATCTTTCAAATATAACACCAAACCACTTGAAATCATATTGAATCATAGTGTTCTAGCTATATTTAACTTCAAAACTTCCCTCCCCTAACATTAACCAATTCAGTTAGCACCATCAAGAGGCAAGAATGAAATTTTTCAACCATCAAACTCAAGAAAATCAAGCAAGGAATAACATAATATCAACTATTAATCTTAACTCCAAGCTTTCTTGATCCAAGTTGCTTGCTTTCTCCTTGAACTCACTCAAAGATCACTCTTGCTCTCTTATTTTCCTTCTTGGTTGAAAATGGAGTCTTGAAAAGGGGGAGGATGAGCTCTCATTAATGGTAAACAAATATGTCAACCACCACCATTTAATGAGATGCCATGTGTCACTTGCCTAAATAATCTTGCAACCTCTCTGTTAATTAAATAAACCCAAACATAATTAATTTTCAAAAGTCAAGATCCTCTCTAATCAAGGCTTGACACTTAGAAACTTTAAATCCTCTCTATAGGTGGCTTGACAAATGGCAACTTGTGAGCCAAGTAAAGTGCAAGACTCTAGTCTTCACTTTATCGGTGTACTTTTACTTTGGGTTTAATTTCTTTTCTATAATTATAGTACTCTGACCTTTGTAATTATTTTCTATTAGATCCATAAATTATTCTCCTCATTTTTCTCTTCCCAAAATGCCCTCTTTGTCTCCAAATCAATTTCTCAATAATTAAATAAAAAAGAAAACTAATTTCCTCCTCTTAAGTGATTTTTCCACTCTTTAAAGGGATTAGGAAAAATCCTAGATATTTGAGGGTCTTCTTTTAATCCCATAATCTCTTATAATTCCTTCAGATATCATAGGAATTTTTTTGGGATTTTATTCTCCTTCCAAATATTTATTTGGAATTTTCCAAATAAAAGGCCTTAAACTAGCTTAAATCACCCCTAAATTCCTTCGTAACTTTTTCAAGGGTGATTTGGTCATAAAACTAATTATATAACCTTATATAATTCTCAAAAAATATTATCTTTATTTTTTCATAATTTTTTGAGACTTGAAAATATTTTTTCATAAATATTTTTGACCAATTTTTCTTAATTAGTCAAACTTCCACATTTAACTTGGAAAATCATAATAAATATTTTCCACTAAAACTCTTCTATTTCTTCTTATCCATTTTGGCCCATGAATATTTAGGAATATCCTTATTCCTAATTACCATATTATTGGATGTGACAATTTTTCATTTTAAACACAATGAAAGCATCAAAACTATGAAAATCTCATCCTAGGGTATAGATTTAGATTTGGATGAATTGATCCTCAATCATGCATATCATGAAATCTTTCAAATGTTAACAAAATTCCACTTGAAACAACCTCTAATCATTGTGTGTTTACTAGATACAACATCAAAATCATCCTCCCCTAAACTTATATAAATTTGGCTAGCACCTCCCCTTAGGGGATTTCATATTTTTCAACCATCAAAATCAAGAATACGAAGCAAGAAACAAGAGGGAACAACTTACTAACCTTAGATCCAAGCTTAGATCATCAAAGGTGGTGTCTTCCTCTTGATTATATTTCAAGAATCAATTTTGCAAGAGTTTCCCCTCTTAAACTCATTTGGCTAATAATTGAAGGCGGAGAGGCTCTATTTATAGCCAAAACTTGGGCTTGAATGGACCAAATGCTCTTGGTAGCTAATAGAAAGAGTAAGGGCAAACTTAGAAGTTTAAATGGACTTTTACATCATCATTGCATCACCTTCTTACATCATCCTTACATCATTCTTCTAGAGGGTGCTAGGTGTCAACAATTTGGTGGAAAAGAAGAGAGATTAAATCCTAGCCATTGGATCAAAACTTAATCCTTAAGTTTCCTCCTAATTTACGTAGCACGCGTTTCTTCGACTTTCTTGATGGCTTTTTGGAGGTGAAAAATTCTTCTGTTTGCTCCATAAATTCCCTCTAATTCTAAAGAATATCTATGAATTTTCTCAGGCCATAACACTTCCTTTAAACCTTGCATAAAAGTCATTTACTAAAATACCTTTTTTAATAGCATAATCATCTTTATATTTTATTAGAGCCATTCCACTGGCCTTTTGGTTACGGGACTAATTTTATAAATTAGTACAACCTTTCAACTATTTAATCTCATTTTTATGTACATTTTTGAGGTCTCTTGCTATTTTAAATAATTACCTCAAACGGTGTATTTTTTACCAACTTTAGCCTCATAATTTCCATTTAGGCTGCCTCAAGGGTATTTTCATCATTTCTCTTCATAAAAGAGTCTTAGAATATTATTTCTCATTTTCTGGGATTTTCTTGGAATTTTATATAATTTTTCATTTTTACCCCTACTGGTTGTAACTTTCTGAATTTACGGTTTAGTCTCTGCTTGGACTTAACCTCATACAACCATCTCTTTGAGTTTTCTAACTTAACCTTTGGCCTGTATCTAGCCTTTTTTCTCTTCCTGGGGCTTTGAGACTTTACTAGAACCTCTAACTTTAATTATACTTCAACCCCTGAAAACTTTTACTTTAGAGTTTAGTCCCTGAAACTGCTTTGATTTTCTTTCTCATCTTTGGGACTTCTGCTCAAAAGAAGCTTATTAGCATACCTTCTTTAGGCTACTTCCAGGGCTCCTAGGCCTAAAAATTGAGATGTGACACCTAGAGCCTGGTGTGAACATCTTAGCAATTTCCTATAATAGAAAAAGGTTTTGAAAGAGGCAAGATTAATGCAACACTTATTATAAAAAGAAATAAAAAGGAACTCTTAATAGTTCAAATTTATGTAGATGATATTATATTTGGTGCTACTAATAAAGATCTTTGCCAAGAGTTTGCTAAATTGAGGTGGGGAGAATTCGAGATGTCAATGATGGGAGATTAAATTTCTTTCTAGGATTACAAATCAAACAGAAGAAAAATAGAATATTCATATCACAAACGAAATATCTGAAAGAATGTCTAAAGAAATATGGTTTAGATCAAGCAAAAAGTGCAAATACTCCAGTGAGCTCAACAATCTCTCTGCACGCAGACGAAAAGGGCAAGGATATGAATTTAACTAAATATCAAGAAATTATTTGGATCACTGCTCTATCTCACGGTAAGCAGACCAGACATACAATTTAGTATAGGAATTTGTGCCAGATATCAGTTAGCCCTTAAGGAATTATATGAAGAAGTTGTCAAGAGAATTCTCAGATATCTTGCCGAAACACCAAATCCAGAGATATGGTATCCAAAGAAGGGAGCAGAATACTTAATGGGTTACTCAGATGTTGACCATGAAGGATATTAAATTGGAAGAAAAAGTAAAAGTGGGTAATGCCAATTCCTCAGAGGATGTCTAGTCTCATGGTCAAGTAAAAAGCAAAACACAGTGGCTATATCCTCTATTGAATCAGAATATGTTGTCACTACAAGCTGCTGTGATATTATGACTAAAACAGTAATTACAAGATTTGGGAATCAAGTTAAAGAAAATCCTAATTCTTTGTGACAATACAGCACTTTGTTAAAGAATCTAGTTCATCATGCCCAAACTAAACATATTGATGTATGACATCACTTCATTCAAGATCATGTTCAAAAGAAGGATGTAAAAGTAGAATTTATTCCCATAGAATATCAAGTGGCAGACATCTCCATAAAACCCCTCGATCAACAAAAATCAATTTCTTTAGACGAGAATTGAGAATGGTAAATCCCAACGAGTTGTAAGGAATTCTACTTTATTTCTTTATTTTGAAGTACTTAAATTTAATGTTTTGATGATTTAAGAACTAACTTAAGCATTAGAGTAGACAGAAATTTGTTTTGTAGGATACTCTGTTATGACAGTGAAAATAGAGATAAACAGAGGAGAAAATTTTTGAAGAACATATCAATAATTGTTTATTACATTTATCGATGGTTTAATTGATAATGGTATTTTTGGATGTCATTGAACATGGAATCATCTAGAAAAATAGCACTCAAAGATTGATCGAAAACAAGCTCAGAAATCAACCTTATCAAACACATTATCAATAAGACCACTAAAGAATTCATGAAGAAAGGGAAAAAGTGTCACACCTTACTTTTAGGATGCCTTAGAGTTCATTTAGAACCATTTCTGACTATATTGGATGGTTTTGTGCTCAAAATTTACATTCTAGATGTTACTTTTCGTAAAATCACTGTTCACTGTGCAATTCTCAAATTACAGGTCCAACTTTGAAAAATCATAACTAATTCTAGAAAAATTGTATGGAGGTGTTCCAAAGTTCTACGAAAAGCTCTTTGAAAACTCTTTAAGGAAAAAATTATCCAATTAGACTTATTGTCACATCCAGTAATATGGCATTTAGAAATAGGGATATTTCTAAATATTCAAAGGCCAAAAAGGATGATTAGGAATAAGGAATATTCCTAAATAATTAAGGGTAAAAAATGACAAGGAGAAATAGAAGAATTTTGGTGGAAAATAATTATTATGGTTTTCCAAATCGATTATGAAAAATTTGACTAGTTAAAGAAAATTGATCAAGAATAATTATGGAAAAATATTTCCAAGCCTAAAAAAATTAAGGAAAAACAAGGATGATATCCTTTGAGAGTTATATGGGATTATAAAATTGGTTTTATGACCAAATTGCCCTTAGAGAAATTACAAAGGAATTTAAGGGTAATTTAAGCTAGTTTAAGGTCCTTTATTTGGAAAACTCCAAATAAATATTTTTAAGAAGGATAAAATCCCTAGAAAATTTTTTATGATATCCTGAGAAATTATAAGAGATTATGGAATTAAAAGAAGACCCTCAAGTATCCAAGATTTTTCCCAGTTCCTTTGAAAAGTGGAAAATTCACTAAAGAAAAGGAAATTAGTTTTCCTTTCTATTTAATTATTGGAAAATTAAATTGGAGGCAAAGAGGGCAATTTGGAAGATAAAAATGAGGAGAATAATTTATAGATCTGACAAAAAATAATTACAGAGGCCAAAGCACTGTAATTATAGAAAAGAAGTTAAACCCAGAGTAAAAGTGCACCAATTAAGTGAAGACTAGAGTCTTGCACTTTACTTGGCCCACAAGTTGCCACTTGTCAAGCCTCTAATGGATGGTAATTAAAGCTTTCCAAGTGTCAAGCCACCAATGGAGAGGATCTTGACTTTTGAAATTAATTTCATTTGGCATTAAGTTAATTAAGAGAGAGGATTAAGATTAAGTAAGCATTTGACACTTGGCAAATCATTAATGTTGGTTGGTGAGATATTTTTGGCCTTAATCAACACAGTCCTCCCCTCATATTTAGATGGAGTTTCGGCCAAGGCAAGAAGGGAGGGAAAAATTGAGAGCTTGAAGGGAAATCAAGAGAAAAGCAAGCTACTTTGATCTTCCAACTAAGATTCAAGGTTGGTAAGTTGTTCTAAGATGTTCCTTGCTTTGTTTTATTGAGTTGTATGGTTGGAAAAATCACTTCTTGTCCCTTCTTGTTGCTGGCTGAAATGGGTATAGTGTAGGGAAGGATGTTTTGTTGTTAAACATAGTTAGGATACTATGAATCAAGGTGGTTTCAAGTGGTTTAGTGTTGTTTTGAAAAGTTTTTCATGGTTGAACTCCGAGAGGTATGGTTCGGCCAAGACTAAAACTGAACCTTAGGATTTTTTTTTAAAGTTTTGAGGCTTCCATTGTGCTCAAAATAGAAAATAGTGTAGGATAAACCTAAAAAACAAGTGTTGGAAGCCATAGAATCAAAGTTATAATTTTTGTAAAACGAACCATAGTGGTTTGGCCAAGCTAAATGAAAGAGAGCCTTTTCTTATCGTTCGCTTAGAGGTTCTCGCTCAAAAATTTATCCAAGCTATGCAGTAGAGCAAACTCGGGTCGTTCTCTTTTGGGAGCCTAAATTAGATGTCTAAGTTAGATTAATGCTATGCAGAGTAATGAAAAAGGGGTTTTTGGTGTTTTTAGCCATTAATGAAATGCCAAAACTAAATGCAATGAATACTGATCTAAGTTACTATGTTTTTGGATTTTTCTAAGATAGTGGTGATGAAGTGAAGTTAATGATATGAAATCTCTTGAATATAGCTTTGAAGCAATCATAGTTCAAAATAATTTTGGGAGTAGAAATCACCAAGTCTTCTAATGAAAACCTTAAAGAACCCTTTAAGTCTAGGATCTTAATCAATGTCACCCATTTCATAAGATCCTATTAAGCTCACTTGGTGTGTGTATTAAGATTAATTAATGCACTTGGTTAAATGCAAGCTCAGATCAACTCAACAATCACACATTACCATGCAAGACAGAGAGTATCAAAAGGGATGCATAGAAACATATATGTAACCACATATATTGAAGCTCAAATTCAACATTAACTAATCCAATACACAAAACAATCATCTAGAATTGATTACAACCATAATCAAAATAGCTCAGCTCAAATTTACAAATCCTAGACCTAGAAATTCATAAATAAAGAACTAGAACTCATAGATGAAGCTAACTCCCCTTTGAAGCTCTTGGAACTCATGCTCCTTCCACCATATTCAAGAGTTGAGAGGCTTAGCTAGTCATAACTCTTGAACCAACTCCAACTAGATAATGTTCTTCAGCCATGGTAGCAGCAGATGGAAGAAATGGAAATGGGATTAGGGTTTCTGAGGTGAAAATGAGAGAAGAGGATGAAAGATACGAAGGTGGAGGCTGAATGAATGTCATCTCCAGTCATCATACCCAAAATAGGGTTTCTAACCCGAAACTTACGTGCATGGGTCGGTTTTTGGGGATGGGTAGGTCAAAATTTCCCGAAATGGTCGGGTCTGGAATTTGCTGCTTCGAGAGGTTCGCCGCGGCGAAACATGGCAGAGACCTGTCTTCGCAGAAGGGTTTTCGCCGCGGCGAAGTGGGATGTTGGCCGCGGCGAACATAGGCAGAGGGTCTTCTCTTGCTTCTTTTGCCTTGAGTTCTTCAATTCTGGCCCCAAATCTTTAGTGTCCTACAATAAAAAGTAACAAATTGAAGTATCAATTGTCCTAGAAGTTAATTGAATCCAATTAACAACCAATTATGACAATTTAATCCTCAAAATGATACTAACTTAAAGTAAGAACCATAAATCTCAGTTAAGCACAATTTTCATTAAAAAGGACCAAAAAGTATGACAAAAATCATGGATAATGATATGAAAAGAAATTAATATTTTGAGCTCAATCACTAAAACTGGAGAGAAAGTTTTATTTTCTTAAATCTAAGTAGATATTTGGAATCTACATGAAAAATCATGTAGGAATGAGTCAAGAGAGAATTTTTAGGGTTTAAGGAAACAAATTCTAAAATTTAAAGAACAAAGGTGGATGCGTTAAGGGACAAAGGTTGTCCTTGAGTTATGTTGTTGATTTTTATGTGGAATGGTTGATGATTCTTGCTGTCCTTTTTATAGATTGCCATGTTAGGGTTTGACATTTTTGGAGGCAAGAAAGAAGAACAAGAAAATTAAAGAGCATTGGATCAAGGTAGTAAGATTTAATTAACCTTAATGTTGAGTGTTGTATTGATTGCTATGCAATTTCATGTGCTATTATGTGTTTAAACTAAATGATGATGATGATGATGATTGTGTAGCTATACTCCTTGCTTTATGTGCCTTGGCTATTGCATGTTAGAGTGCTACATGTATGAGGTAATGTAGTTTCCTATTAATAGCAAAAGGTTAGAATACTTGTAATTGATGCATATTAATGTTTTGGTTGATTGATCTTGCTACTGGGATTTCATTGAAATCTCATTCCCCATATGTAACTTAACATTTTAGGGACTGAATCATCAAAAAGGAGACTATAAATCCAAGGATAAATATTTGGCTATGTATAAGTATGTATGGTTGGAGCTGTAATCCCTAAGCGAGATGCTAAATTAGAGCTACATTTTATTAAGTTACTGAACGAATCTCTACATGAAATTTGATATGCTTAAATTTTACATCATGATCTTCAAATTGATAGGTAGCACATTAAAAATGGCCAACTACATGATTTTTAATGATTTTTCAAATTTAAGGTTCAGAATCTGGAAAAGGGATTTTTGCCAAATGGATAGAGGTGACTTTCACATAAACCTGACACTTTTTCAAATAGAATTGGTTCATAAGATTATTTTTTCTTCAAAGATTATTCAAAGAAATTTTTATAGAATTTTGAACTACTCCATTTTTATTTTTCTAGATTAAGTTATGAATTTTTGAAGTTGGGCCAGAAAACTAGATTTTTACCTGTTGAACAGTAAAAATATGAAAATCAGCATTTTTCAAGGATTTTTGAGTCCAAGACCATCCAAAGTGATCTAAAATGATTTTAATTAAACCCTAAGTGGATCCTATAGTAAGGTGTGACACTTATCTTTACCCAATTCATACAGTTTAATCAACAAAAAATACTGTTCATTTGGTGAAATCTAGAACTTCCAGCTTTTGTGCCTTAAATTTGAAAATTCGTATCTCCTTGTGTGTATATCCAATTGAGGTGATCTACCTCTCATTTTAAAGCTTGAGATGTATACTATAAGCCTACCAAATTTCATAGTCTAACTCATTCAATTGCTAAGTCAAACTGAAGCTTGAAACTGACTGCTCTAAGACCTACGTTTTATCCCTTAACTATTGCTTACTTTAATTCTTTTTATTTCTTTGGCATGTAAAACTTGGGCTTACTATTTTCCATTCATTCTCATACATTTCCATTCATGGCATAAGCATTCTACACACATAAATTGTATCAAGGCATTCATAAACATAATTTACAAAACAGGAGAATTAAACATTGAACATAATCTCATTCATTAACATCAATAATTCTCTACTTTCTTCTCCTTGCTTCTCATGCCATTATTGCCCATCATTAATTAACATAAATGGTTGGTTAGGAAGGGGGTGAGATTCAGGGGATTCTTAGTAGCAAACATTATCACATACATGCGTAAGATGGATGCTAATGAATGGTATGCAGTTTTTTATAAACTTAGGTTAACTAGTGGCATGTCATCATGCTTTATGCTTGGTATAAAAATGGATGGCCATAGAAACATATTAAGAGCATCATTTCCAACAACATTCATGATGTCATAACATCATAAAGTCATAAATACAAACAAACAAATAGGCATATCACATCAAGCACATAAAGGGGTAAGTTCACTACCTTGTACCTTAAGCTTTCCTCTTGCTTTTCCTTTAATTCCCTTGACTTCTCAACCATGTGAACCTTCGGTCAACATCACCAAACATCCTCTTGGATATTCCAAGATCCTAAAAATAACCATAATCATCACACAATCTATTAGAACTAATAGATTACATAAAGTTCAAGATTAGCTCTCTTGAACTTAACCTTTGCTCTTAATTTGGGATTGATGTTTTAGTTTTGTAAAAATTATTCCCTTAGGCCAATCCTATATAATTTTGACCAAAGAATCCAAATATGAGCTTGAATTCATAAAAGGAAAACTCCTTCCCCAAGAAATAGTGTTGGTCGAATAGGGAGAATAAGTTCCAAAAATCTCAATTTTAATTCTAATGCTTCCAATGCTTGTTCTTTAGGTTTACCCTACACCATTTTCCATTTTAAACACAATGGAAGTGTCAAAACTATGAAAATCTCATCATAGGGTATAGATCTTAGCTTGGCCAAGCAGTACCCTCCAAGAACCAACCATACAATCATTCAAATATCAACATAAAACCACTTGAAACAGCCTTCAATTAAAGGGTTTTAACTAGATATAACATCAAAAATTCCTTCCCTTAACCCTATACATTTCAGCCAGCACCTCATCTTAGGGGTGACAACATTTTTCAACCATCTAAACCAAGCAAACTAAGCAAGAAACAAAATAGAACAACCTACTAACCTTAGATCCAAGCTTAGTTGATCAAAGGTAGGTGTCTTCCTCTTGGTTGGAATTCAAGAGACAAAATTGCAAGAGTTTCCCCTCTAATCCCCATCTTAGTCAAAAATGTGAAGGAGGGAGGGTCTATTTATAGCCAAAACTTTGACTTGAATGGACCAAAATGCCCTTAGCAGCCAATAGAAAGAGTAAGGGTAAACTTGAAAGTTCAAATGGACTTTTACATCATCATTGCATCACCTTCTTGCATCATCCTCACATCATTCTTCTAGAAGGTGCTAGATGTCAACAATTTGTTGGAGGAGAAGGGAGATTAAATCCTAGCCATTAGATCAAAACTCAGTCCTTAAGTTTTCTCCTAATTTATTTGGCTCTCGTTTCTCTGGCTTTCTTAATGGTCCTCTGGAGCTCAAAAAATTCTTTTGTTTGCTCCAAAAATTCCTTTTACCTTTTGAAAAAATCTATGAATTTTCTCAGGCCTTTAAGCTTCACTTAAAAATCATTCCTTAAAATGTCCTTTTTATGCCATAATCAGCTTTATATTTTATTAAAGCCATTCTACTGGCCTTCTGGATGGGAGTCTAATTTTATAAATTAGTATAACCTCTTAATTATTTAATCTCATTTTTCCATGCATTTTTTAGGCCTCTTGCTATTCTAAACAATTACTTCAAATAGTGTACTTTTTACTGGCCCTAACCTTATAAATTCCATTTAAGTTGTGTCAGGAGTATTTTCATGATTTCTCTCATAAAAGAGTCTTAGAATATTATTTTCTATTTTTTGGGATTTTTTAAAAAATTTTCTGTACACTTTTCATTTTTACCCCTAATGGCCGTAACTTTCTGAATTTACGGTTTTTCCCTTGCTTGGGCTCAATCTCATAAAACATCTATTTGAGTCTTCTAACTTAACCTTTGGCCTGTATAGAGCGTCTTTTTTTTTTTGGGCCCTTGAGACTCTCCTAAAGCTTCTAACTTTGATTATATTTTAGTCCCTAAAAACTTTCACTTTGCGGTTTAGTTCCGGAAACTGCTTTGACTTCCTTTCTCATCTTTGGGACCTCTGCTAAAAGAGGCTTAGTAGCCTACCTTCTTTAGGCTACTTTCAAGGCTCCTCAACCTAAAAATTGAGATGTGATAATTCTTCCCCTCTTTTAAAAATTACATCCTCGAAATTTCAGGGTTAAACCTCTAGTTTGACTATCACTGAGAGATTACCTGAGGAGAATCTCCCTTTCTTTTTTCCTATTTAGCATGCCTGAATATATCTTAATCAGGACTTATAGCTCTAAAATCTCAAACGGTCCTACGTACTTCGGCGTCAACTTTTTCACTTTAATGGTTTCCGCCTGTTATCAACGTAACCTTTTTGTCTGCTCTGAGTCGTAAGCAACTTCTGCTTGACTAGCTGTATTTGCTTGAAGGTTTGGTTGATTATATCTAGACCTCAAACTATCCTTTCTCCAAGTTCTGTCAAGCAAATTAGGGATTTATATTTTCTCCCGTACAGAGCTTCAAATAGGGCCATTTGAGGGATGGAATGATAACTACTATTGTGAATAAACTCTGTTAGTGGTCGATACTCATCCCAGTTTCCTTTAAAATCCAAAACACATGCCCTCAACATGTTTTCTAGGGTTTGGACCGTTCACTTTGTTTGGCTATTTGTTTGTGGTAATAAGCCATACTGAGACGCAATTTGTTTCTCATGTCTTTTTGCATCTTTTTCTAGAATTTGGACATAAACCTTGGGTCTATATCTGGCATGATGTCCTTTGGTGCCCCATGAAGTCTAACAACTTCTTTATTATATAACCTCACTAATTTTCCTGGCAAATACTTTAACTTTTAATTGCTAGGAAATGGGTTGACTTTACCAATTGATCAACTATGACCCATGTCGTGTCATAATTTGATGAGGAACGAGGTAATCCTATAATCAATCAATGAAAATGCTATCCTATTTTCACTCAGGGAGATCCAGGGTTGTAAAAACCCTGATGGTTTCTGGTGCTTTATCCTTATTTTATGGCACGTGAGACATCTTGTCACATATTGTGTGACATTTTGTTTCATACCGGGCCATCAAAACCTTTGCTTAAGGTCTTGGTACATCTTGGTCATTCTCAGATGAATCGTACTTACTTTTAGGTGCCTCATCTAGAATTTGTTTCCTGAAACCATTTACTAAAGGGACATAGGTTCTTTTCTATATTTTAATATTCCCTCAATTGAGATTTCAAAATGTCTTATCTCATTGTTTAGTAGCTTAGCTCGAAGGGTCCTAGCTAATTCATCCCTTCTTTAAGCACCTGTAATCCAATCGGTCAATAAGACCTCCATTCCTGCTCCTTCTACATCATCAGATGTCAATTGTACCTGATAAATATGACCCCAATCTCTAATGCCTCATAAAAATTCACCCTCTTTAATCATCAGGATTGCCACCTGCATTACCTTCCTGATCAAGACATCAGCGATTACATTGGCCTTTCCTGGATGGTACTTGATCTGGCAGTCATAGTCTTTAAGTAATTCCATCCATCTTCTCTGTCTCATGTTTAGTTCTTTTTTATCTTTTAGATACTTGAGATTCTTATGATTGCGGAACAGTTTTATGGTTACCCTGTAAGAGTCTCCTGTAGTAACCTGGTGACCCTAAGAAACTTCTTATCTCTATTATTGTCTTGGGTTGTTCCTAGTTGAATACTGCCTTATCTTTACTAGGATCCACGGCCACACCTTCTTGCTTAATTACGTGGCCTAGGAATCTAAACTTATCCAACCAAAACTCACATTTACTGAACTTGGCATAGAGCTATTTCTCTTTTAATGTATTTAGAATGGTCCTTAAATGTTGCTCATGTTCCTCTCAAGATTTAGAGTACACAAGGATGTTATCGATGAAAACTATGACAAACTGGTCTATGTACGGGTGAAAAATCAGGCTCATATAATCCATGAAGATTGCAAGGGCATTTGTTAATCCAAACGGCATCACTAAGAACTCATAGTGTCTATATCGGGTCCTAAAAGCAGTCTTTAGAACGTCCTCAGCTTTTATCCTCAACTGGTGGTTTCCTAACTAAAATCGATCTTAGAGAATACCATAGCTCTAGCCAGCTCATCTAGCAAATCATTGATCTGTGATGTGGGACACTTATTCCTCCTCGTCACTTTATCCAGCTCTCGGTAGTCTGTGCACAATCTTAAACTACCATCCTTCTTCTTAACAAAGAGTACTGGAGCACCTTAGGGAGATATGCTAGGTCTAATGAATCTCCTTTCTAACAACTCCTCTATATGTTTCTTTAACTCCGCCATCTTATCTGGAGTCATTCAATAAGATGCTTTTGATATTGTCTTCATAGACCTTACTCATTCCTTTTATCAACTCCTGACTATCTTTGCTTATCTTAACTTTATCCTCCATCTTGCTAAACTTAGTACATTCTAGCCAACAGTGGCTGACATTTCTAGCCTTTGCATACTCTTATATTACTTCTTAAGGTCACCCATTACCGGGCTACTTTTGCTCGAGCACGCTTAACTGAACAGTGCTGACTGGAATCTAAGGCACTGATGCTAATAGGCTCAAACCGTGGTACTTTGCTATTTTAGACTCTTCTTCTTCTATCTTTAGTTGGGTCTTTCTAGCTTACATTCCTGACTCTAGCCTCATCTTAGGGATCTGCCTGTCAATACTCGGTCTGCCTTTGTATCACAAGGGGTTCTTTCAGTATCTAGAGCTAGCCTGAATACCTCTTATTCAGGTTTTACAGCTCTAAATTTTCTAACTCTGGCTTTTCTCTGTTAATCAGAAGAAAATTAAACCCAGCCTAGTCAATGATAAGGTTATTTAGAAGGAAGTCATGGGTACTCTCTCGGTACTAGTTTACAACCGAAGGCGGTTTCCATATCTCTAACTCATCCCTGGTCCTCATCTTCCCAAAGAGGTACTATACTCTTACTCTTATGGCTCAACCACTTCCTTTGGGCTCAGTCTACTATGACCTCAAGAGCTACTGCGCTCTACCATAAGCCTCTTTAGGATCCACTATAACCCTGAAATATTATTATCAGTCTGAACCATATTAAGATCTGTGAGAGCCTCTAGACCATAGGACTAAGTAAGGTCACCTCTACCCAGTTGGTCACCTAACTGATAATTACCCAAAATTGTTCCAAGAACCAATACCATTCTCTTAGGCCTCATGTCAATTCCCCAAACCACCTATTTATCTCTTTAGGTGCCTAAACCAATTTGCCTTAGGAGTTCTCTTACTTCTCCAGCTGTTCTTACTGTTTGTAGCTACTTTAGAACGGTACAGAGAGAGGACTTATGCAACTTCTCTTTCCTCTACTTCACTTTTCAGTATGAGCATACTCTAACATGCATAATGCCTAGCATTTCAATGCAAGGAGTACAAGCTCTTACTAGTTGCTATGTCTGTAGCGTGCCAATCAGACATCTTATCCGTATAATAGGGAGCGTCTCTTTCTATTCACAGCTGATTTTGAAAGTTATAGGGAGAGGACTTATGAGGTTCTCTTCTTTCTGCTTGCTCTAGTACTCTGTTAAGCTCAGGGGTATTTAACCCTAGCTTTGTTCTTGGCTAGTCATGCTTCCATTAGGTAAAGTTAACTCTACTTGCCTTGCCTCGGCTGCTTCCCTTACCTGCTCAAATAAGGTATCTTCCTCCATCAAGAGCAATATCAATTCTGACTCGGAGGACTAGTTCCCACTTTTTCTAAGAAGACTCCTAGCCAAGACCTTATCCCCTATAAAAGGGTACCTCTCAACCTAACCCTAAGTAACTGAGTATCTCTTAACATTATCAGGGACATGCCAACCTTTTAAGCTAGTTCCCTGCACAGCTATCTATCTCAGTCTCTTCTTCTTGGTCCCTAAGAAATTTCACTAGGTGAGTTTACTATCTCCAAGTTCCAATTTATCTATTTCGGGACTTGAGATAGCTACTCTATCATGATACCCTAGTGATTTATAACCGGATCCAAGAGATGCAGTATAGTAGTGCAATCCAGGTCGTGTTCATTTTTAGGAGCCTTTATTGATGACCTAAGGTAGACTAAATGCAATGTAAGGAAAGGGGTTTGGGTTTTTAAAGATTTAAATTGAATTGTGACTAAAGTATATGTAATGAAAATAAACCTAAGCTACTGTATTTTTGGTATTTTAGATAAAGTGTTGATGAAATGGAAATAGATAATAGGAAACCTCTTGAAAATGGTTTTAATGACATTCATAGCTTACTTAAGATATTGGGAGTTTCATAAAGTCATTAGGTTTTCTTGAATAACAACCTCAATTACCCATTGAGTCTAATGTTTAAATCAATGAACTTCGTTAATGAAAACATTGTTAAGTTCTCCCAATGTGCATTTTGAGAATGATTAATGCAATTAGTTCAATGCAACCTATAATTAACTCAATATCAAAACATAATCATGCAAGATAAGAGAGAATCAAGAGGATTACATGAGACATATATGCAACCACATATATTGAAGCACAGAATTCTACATTAACCAATTCAAACTACATATATAAATCATTAAACAATGATTACAGCAGCAATCCAAGTGTCTAACTAAGAATTACAATTCCTTAACATAGGAAACCATAAAAACATAGCTAAAAAGTAAAGATTAAAACTGAGACTCCCCTTTGAAGCTTGGCAACTCATACCACTCCACCATCTTCAAGAGTTAGAAAACCCTAACTCACTATGGCCTTGGAAATAGCTCCAACCAGAGTAAAATCTTTAGCCATAGCAACTAGGACGAAGGAAATGAGGTGAGATAAAGAAAAAGTGAAGAAAATGAATGGGGAAGAAAGTGGAGATGGGGGGCCAAGCAGATGGGAGAATAGAGGTGTTAGAGATGAGAGAATGGAGTGATGGGACAAAAATAAGGTTTCTAAGGGTTTAAGGGGTCCAACTGGGTCGAATCATTTGAGTAGATGCTCCATTTCTATGTTCTAACTTGAATCTAATGTTGCTTATATGAGGCATTTCGCCGCGATAAAGGAATGTCTTCATTGTAGTGAAACAAAACATTCCTAAAAGGTCCCTGGTGAAATTGACATGGTACATTGCGACGAAGCATAGCATTGCCACGGCAAACTCTTCCAATACCGATACTGTTGATCTTGTGTGTTTCAATCCTAGTCTTTAATCTTAGCTCTAGCTTTTGAGTATCCTGCAGTGAAAAGCAATGGTCTGAAGTATCAATTGTCCTAAAAATCAATTGAATGCAATTAATAACTAATTATGACAAGTTTACCCTTAAATGATACTAATTCAAAACAAACACTCTCACTCCCAATTAAGCACAAATAAGACAAAAAAAAGCCAAAAACTATAATAAAAAACCCTGAAAATGATATGAAAAGATATAGAAGTAATGGGTTCTATCACCCAGCCCTAACAAGACTGTAAGAGTTTGTCTAGCTTAGGTAGCCACTACATCCCTTTAGTGGTGTACAGACTTAACCCCTAACTGTCTTGTTCAACTCCTTATCATTACTCTTCCTCTTGAGGGGGAATTTGATAGCTCTAAATAGTGGCTACCTCTCTCTTTCTAATCTTTACTAGTCTTACTCTCAACAACCTCTAAGAGTCATTGTGTCTCGTTAAGATACCACCTCAACATCTGACAGTTATTGTGTTTATTCGTCATGACCAGAATCCTTGTTTGTAGCGATGAAAGTTACCACCTCCTCTGGTAATCACTTCTGTATTCATTCATCACTACTAATTCTCTTGGTTCATCATGACGAAACATACTATCTCTTAACCTCTACTAGTCTTACGTAGCTTCGTTCATCGTAGCATTGCCTGCCGTTTGAAGGACTTCCATGTCCCTAGCCTCACTGTGATCCATAACTAAGTTAGCTACATCCTTTTAGCCAATTAAGAAAGGGTCTAGCTCTCGTCTCTAGGTCATTAGCACTTTTGGTTTTCCCTATCCTCAAGGATCACTGGCAGTGGAAAGCTATCTTTAACTCGTCCTAGCTTTTTATATCCACTTAGGAATCAGAGATATCTACTTTGATCATGCTACCTTAATACCATATCAAGCCTACACTAACTGTGTCTAACTTAGGTTGCCACTTGATCCTTTCTGCTAGGGTGTAGACTCATACCTCTATCTGACTCATAAGCCATTATCCTTTCTTTATCTAGAGAGGAAGTCTTTAATCTTCAAGCAGTGGCTACCTTCTATAGCATATGATTTCTTATCATCATTAATCTATTTCTTTCTGATTGATGATTCAAACTTCACCTCTTAAAGATCCTTAACCCTTATTTTTCCTAGAGCATTCACCCCTAATCCATAACCTCAGTTGGATCACAGGTAGTATTCCATTACTAGCTCCGACTTGAACTAGGCTTTTTCTAAACCTTTACAGATAGATCCTTTTTCCTATACCAGAAACTCTGCTCTAATACTAAAAATATTACACCTTACTTCTAGGATGCCTTAGAGTTTATTTAGAACCATTTCTGACTACATTGGATGGTCTTATGCTCAAAATTTACATTCTGGATGTTACTTTTTGTAAAATCACTGTTCACTGTGCAATTTTCAAATAATAGGTCTAATTTTGAAAAATCATAAATATTTCTAGAAAAATCGTATGGAGGTGTTCCGAAATTCTACAAAAAGATTCTTGAAATCTCTTTAAGGAAAAAATATCCAATTAGACTTATCTTTACTCAATTAGTATAGTTTAATTAACAAAGATTACTGTTTATTTGGTAAAATCTGGAACTTCCAGCTTTTGTGCCTCAAATTTAGAAATTCATATCTCCTTGTGTACATATCCAATTAAAGTCATCTACCTCTCATTTTAAAGCTTGGGACGTGTACCATAAGCTTGCAAAATTTTATGGCTTAACTCATTCAATTGATAGGAAAACTAAAGCTCGAAACTGACTGCTTTAAGACCTACGTTTTATCCCTTTACTATTGCTTGCTTTAATTCTTTTTATTTCTCTGGCATGCAAAACTTGGGCTTACTATTTCCCATTCATTTTCATACATTTCCATTCATGTCATAAGCATTCTATGCATATAAATTGTATCCAGGCATTCATAAACATAATTTACAAAACAGGAGAACTATACATTGAAGATAATCTCATTATTAACATCAATAATTCTCCACTTTCTTCTCCTTGCTTCTCATGCCATTATTGCCCATTATTGATTGACCTAAATGGTTGGTTAGGGAGGGGTTGAGATTTAGGGAATTCTCAATAGCAAACATTGCCACATATATGCGCAAGATGGATGCTAATGTATGGTATGCCGTTTTTCATAAATTTAGGTTAACTAGTGACATGTCATCATGCTTTATGCTTGGTATAAAAATAAACGGCCATGGAAACATATTAAGAACAAAATTTCCAGCAACATTCATCATGTCAGAATATCATAAAGTCACAAATACAAACCAACACATAGGCATACCACATCAAGCACATAAAAGGGTAAGTTCACTACCTTGCACCTTAAGCTTTCCTCTTGCTTTTCCTTTGATTCCCTTGACTTCCCAACCATGTGAACCTTCAATCAATATGACAAAATATTCTCTTGGATGTTCTAAGGTCCTAAACATAACCATAATGATCACACAATCTATTAGGACCAATAGATTACATAAAGTTCAAGACTAGCTCTCTTGAACTTAACCTTTCCTCTTAATTTTAGATTGATGTTTTAGCTTTGTAAAAATTATTTCCTTAGGCTAATCGTACAAAATTTTGCCCAATGAATCCAAATATGAGCTTGGATTCATGAAAAGAAAACTCTTTCCCTAAGAAATAGTATTGGCTGAATAGGGGGTTTGAGTTGAAAAAATCCTAACTTTAATTCCAATGCTTCTAATGCGTGTTCTTTAGGTTTACCCTACACCATTTTTCATTTTAAACACAATAAAAGCATCAAAATTATGAAAATCTCATCATAGGGTATAGATCTTAGCTTGGACAAACAGCACCCTTCAAGAACCAACCATACAATCTTTCAAATATCAACATAAAACCACTTGAAACAACCTTGAATTAAAGCGTTTTAACTAGATATAACATCAAAACTTCCTTCTCCTAGCCCTATACATTTTAGCTAGCATGTCATCTTAGGGGAGACAACATTTTTCAACCATCTAAACCAAGAAAACTAAGCAAGAAACAAAATAGAACAACCTACTAACCTTAGATCCAAGCTTAGTTGATCAAAAGTAGGTGTCTTCCTCTTGATTAGAATTCAAGAGACAAAATTGCAAGATTTTCCCCTCTAATCCTCATCTTCCTCAAAAATGTGAAGGAGGGAGGGTCTATTTATAGCTAAAACTTTGGCTTAAATGGACCAAAATGCCCTTGGTAGCCAATAGAAAGAGTAAGGGCAAACTTGGAAGTTCAAGTGGACTTTTACATCATTATTGCATCACCTTCTTGCATCATCCTTACTGATAGAACCTTATCTTTTTATATTTTTTTCAAGTGTTTTCTAATATTTTGCAACACTTTTACCCTCATTATACATGCATTTATATCCATTTAATTACATTGATTCATGCATTGCATTTTGCTGTTTAAGGGGTAAAAAAAGGGTCAATTTTTTCTCCTTATTTGTAATTCCTTGATCTGTAATTAGTTAGTCTTTACAAAACTCTTTCTTGTGATTTTTAGGCAACTAGAGAAGGATCTAAGACCCAAGATGGAGTATTGATGGAGCCATAAAGTTATAAGGACCAAAACACAAGAGTTGGAGTGTTCTGCCTACCCAGGTCGTGACATGGACTACTGAAGTCCTAGATGCCCTTTTAATGGAACTATGTATTTCAAAGCTAAGTCAAGACTGAATGCTCCTTGTCTCCCCAGGTTGCAGCATGATATTCTAAGATCGCGACCTAGGCCCCCCAGCCGTGACTTGACACTTCTGAGGTCGCGATCTGAGTGCATTAAGTGAAGCTGTGTGTTTTGGAATAGGTTTCTAAGCTTTTACATCTAAGGAGGGTAGCCACCACAAAAAGACACTTCTCCACTCTGTAGATTTATGAGGATGGAAGCCACCATCATTTCCTCTCAAGCCTCCATTGATTCCACACCCAAAACCTTTATTTTTCCTTACTTCATCATTATTTTCTGCAATTCTGAATCAATCAAACCACTCCAACCACCTTCTTTTCCATTTTTCTAACCCTATTTTTAGCATCACTCATGATTGTTCATACCTGGAGTGATTGTGATCGGTTTAAAGACATGAGAGGCATAATCTTTAGTTTCTTGGTGATGGAAGACAAAGCTGGAGCTCAAGGACTTAATAGGGGAGTTATCAGTTTAAACCTATGCTTAATTCTGTGTTAGATTAGGGATTTCTGCATTTAGACTTGGTTTATGATTGTTAATCTTGTGTTTAGACTACTGAAATATATTTGGATTGGATGCTGTTAATGTTGGATGAGTTATATAAACATATTAGTTTGGAATCCTTGTGTTCAATTGATGATCAGTGATTATTGATGATTAATCTATGTGCTTGGTGTTCTGTGATTGTTGATTGACAATCTAAGGACATTGCATCATCTGTTCATTTACACTCTAAGTGGCTTTCAACAATGTAGGTGTTAATTAACTTTGATTAAAGTGAGTTTTTATTAATTAAGACATTAGACCTAAGTGATTACTTGGGGTTTTGCTTCAAACTTAGAGATTTCTAAAACTCCCAATCATTTTAAGAGCAGTAATAGCGGAATTTTCAATCATCATGAGACTATTTCACCATAATTTTGCTTTAATCCAAACCATTCCTTTATTCATTTAAAATACTAAAAACATTCATTCCTTTGCATTTTACATTTATTACACCACCTTTAGAACAATTGAATCCCTTGTTTTTCTTTATCCAAATCATTATGTTTTTGAAAACTAGTTTAGTCTAGGTTTTTCCAATAAAGCGCTCCTTGAGAAGAATGATTGGTTGTGCCCTATACTGTATTATCTGGTGCAATCACAATTTTGATGACCCGAAAGGTGATATTCCAGCCTGATCAATGGCGCCGTTGGTGGGGAGCTAAGAAATTAGTTCCCTAGTAATTGGTTTTCAATGCCATTATGATTTGAGTCAATTCTCATTGAGATTTAGTTTTTAGGCATCAATTTTGCATTTCATAACATACAAATTTTTGAGAAATAGAAACAAATATCTTTTTCTTTCCATACTCTTGCATTTGCATTCTTGCACAACATTTTGTATTTTGTTCTAACTTGATCCTAAGTATTTTGGCCAATTGCTTGAAGTTTTGAACTCTGTGCATAGTTAATTTAGCATCTGGTTGGAGTACTTAGTGAATTTTTCAAAGGATTTGCAAAAGTAGCTTTCTGTGTCTCAAAGTTACGACTTCAATTTCTTCAAGTTGCAACCTCAGTACTCAAGTGGCGACCTGACTTGTGTCTTATTGCGACCTCAACCTTTTGTTATTTAGTGTTGCTCTCGGTCTACTCAAGTCATGACCTCGGTTCCTCACGTCACGACCTGAGCTGGTTTTTCGTTGAAAATTTTCTTGAGTGTCCAGACTTACTCTTTTTACATAACTTTGCTTTCTGCACATACATTGAGTGTGTGTGGCACTTCATACACCTCAAACTCATTGAGCATTATTTGAAATCATTGAGTTTGCCTCAATTTTGAAATACACACTTAGTAAATACCAAATTTTTGACACTACTTTTCTCTTCTACTCTATTTGTGCTTGAATTCTGAGTATTTGTGCATGCTTAGAGGAGGTAGAGGTAGGAGAGATAGACACACAGCATCTCGTAGCCCACTTGTTTTACGAGACCAATCCTATTCATCTAGTGAGAGTAAGGAAGAAGAAAAAGAAATCATGGCTGAAGTACCTCCTAATGGTGGGAATGGGAATGACAATCATAATAGACTTAATAATGGTGGTAATGAGGGGCAAGGAGAGAATAATGGCCAGAATAGGATCCATGGACAAACTAGGGGTAGAACTATCAAACAATTAATGATGGAAATTTTAATCCTATGCCTGGTGTCTTTACTACTTTTAATGTAGATTTTGAAATTAAAGGTCAATTGATCCACTCACTACCTAAATTTCATGGTCTTGTAGGAGAAAACCCGTACCTTCATCTCCGGACTCTCTGCACGTAGTGCTTGTCCATGAAGCCAGTCAGGGTAAGTATTGATGATGTTATATAGAAGGTGTTTCACTTATCCTTAGAGGGAAAAGCTAAAGAATAGGACATGAAGCTACCGCTCTACGTGGACAATGCTTATGAATCTTGGACTCATCTAAAGAAAGCATTTTTGGATAAATATTTCCCCTCCATCAAGATTTCAGCCACCTGCAAGGAAATTTCTGCAACTAAGCAAGAACCATTCGAGTCATTCTTTGAATTCTGGAGCCGATTTCAAGAAATGCTTACCTAATGCCACAACCATCAAATTCTTGAGGAGCACTTGGTACAGTATTTCTATAATGGATTGCTGACATACGATGCACAAGTGTTGGATACTGTTACAAATGAATCTGTAGAGAATATGGAACCACAAGCCACATGGGAATTAATAAGGACTTTTGCTCTTAACTGACAGCATGTAAGCTGTTACACCTTACTATCTATTGACTTAGAGTTCAATTAAAACCATTTTAGACTACATTGGATGGTCTTGAGCTCAATTTTATCACAAAAACACTGATTTTTCAAATTTTCACTGTTTATCGGGCAAGAATCTAGTTTTCTAGCCCAACTTCAAAAATTCATAACTTAATCTAGAAAAATTGAAATGGAGTGGTTCAAAATTCTATAAAAAGATCTTTGAATTATTTTTCAAAGAAAAATAATCGTGTGAACCAATTCTATTTCAAAAAGTGTCAAGTATTTGTGAAAGTCACCTTTGTCCTTTTGGTAAAAATTCTTTTTCCAAATTCTGGGCTTTAACTTTGAAAAATCATCAAAAATCATACAGTTGGATATTTTTATGTGTTAGCTATCAAAATGAAGCTGAAAACGTGATCTACAATCATACCAAAGTTTGTGATTAAAAGCATTCAGGAACTTAATCAAAACATCACTTAAAATTAGTGGTCAATAGGTTTACAGCACTGCCCAAGTTGAATATTTAGATAACCAAAAGTCCCTAAATTTTTATGGTTTGACACCATAATTTAACCTTCAATCCACAGCTTGCCCTTAGAAGTTTCAGGCTCTTAAATGTTAGATTGTATTTGGGGGATGAGATTTCATTGAAATCTGAATAGCAAATTAACCAACTATATCATCAACAAGCATAATTATTATGCATAACTACATTAACTACTATTTGTGAACTAGCATGCTTATCATTTAGTAAACTCAATCATGCAAAGCCCAAAGCAAGAAAGTACAAAGAGTAACCACATTACAATCAAGAAAGTACATCCACATAATAGCAATTAATCATGCAATAATCAATAATGCAAAGTTAATGTTAGTAGTTAGGTTCAACTTGCTACCTTTCTCCAAATGCTCTTGATTTTATTGTTCTTCTTCTTTGTCTCCAAAAATCCTAAACCCTAACATGGTAATCCACAAAAAAGGCAGCAAGAATCATCAACCAAACCAAGCAAAAACAAGAACACAACTTAAGCACAACCCTTGTTCCTTAAAGCTTCCACCTTTGTTCTTTCATTTTTGAACTTTATTTTCCATAAACCCTAAAAATTCCTTCTTGACTTATTCCTAAATAGTTTTTCATGTAGATTCTAAATATGTACTTGGATTTAAGAAAATAAAACTTCTCCTTTTAGTTTTCTCTTGACCAAACCTATAGGGTTTATTATCCAAAAATTACAACTTTGATTTTAATGCTTCCAACACTTGTTTTTTAGGTTTATCCTACACCATTTTTCATTTTGAACACAATAGAAGCATTAAAACATTGAAAAACTCATCCTAGGGTTTAGCTATGGTCTTAGCTAAAATGGTCCTTGTAACATCCTGAGTTTTATCGGGTTTTAATAGCCTCTTTTGGGTCGATTTTGAGGATAGATTAGTGATTTAATCTTGATCTTGGTGTTGGGTTGGATTTGAGGTATGTTGGAGGAATAGGTGAACGTACCCCTCTCAGGGTATGTTCGCTGCGACGCACCGGGAGTTCCAAGCAGGGGTTGTCTTTTGGGAAGGTTTCGCCGCGGCGAAGGCAGGGGTATGCCGCGGCGAATGTTTTCTGGGCGAGCGAGAGTTTCCTCTCGGGAAGCTTTCATCGCGGCGAAGTTAGGTTTTCAGGCGAGTAATCCCTCTCGGGATTAGTTCGCCGCGGCGAAAGGTCGCGAATCTATATAGTCGCGGGAGGGGTTCAGTGTGCGAAAATTAGAAAATCTGAAGGAGGAGAGAGGAGCTCTGCTAGGGTTTCAAATTTCTGGCTTGGAGGGGACATTTCTAAGGATCCATTACCTCAAGTAAGTGATTTTAACCTCTAATCTACTTTCCTTCTTGAATTTTTTGAGGATTTTATGGTGGAACCCTAGGATTTTCTAGATTGTGATGGAATTGAGGTTTTTGACCGATTGTTTTGAGTTTAATTGATTCCTTTGGGTTAATCTAAGTATTTAATCGATGTAGTTTTCTTAGATTTAAAGAACTTGGAGTTTTTGAAGCTAGGGTTTATGGAAATGGGAGGTTTGGAATTGAGGATGATAATGTAGAGATTGATTTTGAGTTTTGTGAATTGGGTTATGTTAAGGAGGGTTAAATTGGATGTTTAATCGGTTTAGATTTGTTGTTGGAACCTTAATTGCTCAAATGGGATGTTGGAGGTTGAATTCCTATAGTGGGTCCTTGAGGTTTGAACTCTAATTGATGCTTGGAAGGAGACTTGATATTTTAATAGACTTTTAGGACTTTGGAGTGTTGTTTTGATAGTTATACCCTTTGAGTTGGGTAGAGTTTTGATGGGAGATAGGAATTTTGTGTCCCCAAGTGTTGTTTTGGCCACATTATTAGTTTGAAAGCTAATATATGATGGTTGTGTGTTTGTGTGCTTGTGTAGACCGGTTGTGAGTCTTGGTGGTGCACGGGGCCACACCGTTGGTTTGTTGTTCCTTGCTCAGGCGAGAGGTAACCACTTTCCAATCCTTAGTACTTGCTTCTGTGGTATTGTGAGTAGATTTGTGTTTTGTGCTCCAAGTAGTAATTGTGTTCAAACTATATGTTGTATATAAAAAGGGAAAACCGTCTTGTGGGGTTTTGATTGATGATGAATGAAATTTTGAAATTGTGAAGGATATGCCACTGAATGAAGATACTTATGAGATGTTCAATTACTATTTGATTATGACGTGAGCATGATGCATGATTTGGGAATTGGTGAGAGTTTTTGATAGTTACTACCACGTGGTAAGGCCTCCATTAATGCATGATGGTTGGCTTAGTACGTCCCCCATAGTGAGGGATAGGCCTTTTACGTCCCCCAGAGTGAGGGATAGGCCTTTTATGGCTCTTTACGTCCCCCATAGTGAGGGATAGGCCGGCTTCGGCTCCTGAAAATCCCCCAAAGTGAGGGATTTGGTTGATAGGATTGCATCATTGCACTTGCATAAATTGTTGTGGCTGTCATTATATATTATTTGTGAACTGCCCCACTTGACACCTCACGAGCACCTATTTAGTAGTACCTAGTATTGGAAAGGTTGGTTACTGGGACTTTGTCTCACCCCGTGGTTTACAATGTTTTCAAGTGAAGGTTCCAAGCGTGGGCCATTGGGAAGAGACGCAGAGGCTTGAGCTTGGTTAGCTTTAGGCCTCTAGCACTTGTATATGTATAGCTAGTATATATTGCCACAATTAGGACTGCTTTTGGAAATATTTTGATTGCCTGGCTTTATGGTAAACCAGAGGAAGAGTATCTTCTCACTTGTAATTGGCCGGAGGCCTTTTTCCATTGTTTGTAGAACTTCGATTTATGTTGTTGGAAACTATTTTATATGGGCTGATGTAGATGTGTTTTGTTACCCGGGCCGAAGGCTCGGAGGCCCAGTGTATATGAATGAATGATTTCAGTTGCATGCAACGGATTACGGGTTGACCCGAGTTTGAAAGTTAATTTCTAAAAGTATGAAATTTTCCTTCTACTATGGTAGCTCATTTTAACAGCTTTCATTTTCTACCATAGTAGTGGGTTTATGACCAGGTTATAATGTTTTGAGGTTAAAGGGCTTTACAGTCCTTATGACACACAACAAAGAAAACACTTCAAAAACAACTTACAACCACTTATAACCACTAGGATCTATCATACTTAGAAGTGTTCTAACAAGTTTGACCAACAAAACTTCTTCCCCCACATAATAATCAGTTCGGCCAGCACCCAACAAGGAGGAGAAATAGAATTTTCAACCACACAGCTCAAGCAAACAAGGTAAAGAACAACTTAAGACCAAAAAGTAACCTTGAATCTTGGTTGAGTGATCAAAGTTAGTAGCTTTTCCCCTAATTCTCCTTCAAACTCTCTCTTTTCTCTCTTCCTCTCACTTTGGCTGAACTATAGTTTGAAAATAGGGGGAAGGAGTGCCTCTTTAATGAACTAAAATATCCCAACCACCATCATAAATGAAGATACAAGTGTCATTACCCCCTCTTGTCTCGTTTTCTCTTTCTTAATTAACTGATTCTAAAAGAAATTAATTACCAAAAGTCAAAATCCTTTCCATTTGAGGAATGACACTTGGCAAGTTTAAATCCTCTCCATTAGGGGCTTGACACATGGCTAAATATGAGCCATTTGAATTGCAAGACTCTAGTCTTTGCTTTTTCGGTGCACTTTGGCTCCAGGTTTAATTACTTTTCTATACTTACAGTACTTTGGCCACTGTAATTATTTTCTATTAGATTCATAATTTATTCTCCTCATTTTTATCTTCCCAAATTACCCTCCTCATCTCAAAATTAATTTTCCAATAATTAAATAAAAAAGAAAACTAATTTCCTTCTCTTTAGTGATTTTTCCACTTTTCAAAGGAATTAGGAAAAATCTTGGATACTTGAGGGTCTTTTTTTAATTCCATAATCTCTTATAATTTCTTGGGGGATCATAGGAATTTTTTGGAATTTTATTCTCCTAAAAATATTTATTTGGAATTTTCCAAATAAAATCCCTTAAATTGGCCTAAATTACCCTTAAATTCCTTTGTAATTTCTCTAAGGGTAATTTGGTTATAAAACCAATTTCATAATCTCATAAAATTCACAAAGGATATTATCCTTATTTTTTCCTTAATTTTCTAAGGCTTGAAAATATTTTTTTCATAATTATTTTTGACCAATTTTTCTTAATTAGTCAAATTTTCATAATTGGCTTGGAAAATCATAATAATTATTTTCCACCAAAAATTCTTCTATTTCTTGTTATTATTTTTGGCCCTTAATTATTTAGGAATATTTTTTATTCCTAATTATCATATTACTGCATGTGACATAAGCTCAAGAGATCCAATAGGCCACAAAACCGAAAGGGATCCATTGTTGGTCAAACTAGCAGAAGATATGTCCAAGCTTGCAAACACTGTGGAAAGTCTCTATTCCAACAAGCCACAGTCTCTTGCTTTAGTGGCTACAAGCCTTGGGGTTTGTGATTCTCTGATGCACACTACTCAAAATTGCCCCAAGCTAGTTAAAGAAGTAAAGCCATATACCGAGGAAGAGATGGGCAATATGTCACATCCAGTATTATGATAATTAGAGATAAGAAATATTCTCAAATTATTGAGGATTAAAAATAATAAGGAAAAGTCAAAGAATTTTGGTGGAAAATAATTACAGTAATTTTCCAAGTCAATTATAGGAAATTGACTAATTAAAGAAAATTGGTCAAATGTAAATAAGGAAAAATATTTTCGAGCCATGGAAAATTAAGGAAAAATAGGGATAATATCCTTTAATAGTCATATGAAATTATAAAGTTGGTTTTATGACCAAATTACCCTTAGAGAAATTATAAGAGAATTTAAGGGTGATTTAGGCTAATTGAGGGATTTTATTTGGAAAATTCCAAATAAATATTTTAAGAGGAATAAAATTCCAAGAAAATTCCTATGAGATTCCAAGGAATTATAAGGAATTATGGAATTAAATGGAAACCCTCAAGTGTCCACGATTTTTCCAAATAAATGTGAAAAGTGGAAAAATCCCTAAAGAAAAGGAAATTAATTTTCCTTTTTATTTAAATATTAGGAAATTAATTTTGAGACAAAGAGGGAAATTTGGGAAGATAATAATGAGGAGAATAAATTAAGGATCTAATAGAAAATAATTACAGAGACTAAGTTACTGTAATTATAAAAAAGAAGTTAAACTCAGAGCCTAAAGTATACCGATAAAGCAAGATTGGTGTCTTGCAAATCCAAGGGATCCTATTGAGCCATGTGTCAAGCTCTTAAAGGAGAAGATTTGAATTAGCCAAGTTTCATTCCATGAATGGAGAGGATTTTGACTTTAGTAAATAATTTCATTTGGAATTATGTTAATTAAGAGAGAGGAATCAAGACTTAGTAGGGTAATGACACTTGGACTATCATTAAAGAAGGTGGTTGGGATATTTTGAAGCCTTAATCAAGCTCTTCTCTCCCCATTTTCAGATGTTCATTTCGTGCAAGGGAGAAAAATAGAGAAAAAGAGAGAGTTTGAGAGGAAACAAAGAGAAAGGGAGCACTTTTGATCATCCTAGCAAGGTTTCAAGGTTAGATCTTGGTCCTAGAAGTGTTCTTGCTTTGGTTTCTTTCATTTTTATGGTTTAAAATCTGTCTCTTCCCTCTCTTAATGTGGACCAAACTGATTAATAAAAAGGGGAAAGAAGTTTCGATCATAACACTTGCTAAGACACAACAACACAAGCTAGATCCTAGTGTTGGCAAGTGAGTTTAAGTGATTCTAAAGCATTTTTCATGGATGTTGTTGTGAGAGTTATTTTCGGCCAAGTGAAGAACTGGACCCTAGGATGAGCTTTTCATTTTTTTAAGGCTTCCATGATGCTTAAAATGAGGAATGGTGTAGGGTAGACTAAAAGAAACAAGTGTTGGAAGCCTAAAAGCAAAGCTGAAAATTTTGGGTCAAAACCTTTAGTGGTTTGGTCGGTTTGTGGCTGGAAGAATCAGTTTTATTTTCACAAATCTAAGCCCATTTTTAGAATCTACACGAAAATCTATGTAGGAACAAGTCAAGGAGTGATTTTTAGGGTTAGAGAGAACCAAATCTAAAACTAGTGAACAAAGGAGGGAACTTTATGGTTCAAGAATCATTTTGATGTATGTTCTTGCTTTTTCATGGTTGGATAATGATTCTTGCTGCCATTTTTGTTGAATCACATGGTTAGGGTTTGATATTTGCCAAGGGAAAGAGGAGAAGGAAGAAAGGCTAAGACTTTTGAAGCAAGGTAGTAAGTTAAACCTAGCTACTACCACTAACTAGCATTGTTGATTATTGTATGGTTAATTGCTATTATTGTGATTGAGCTCTCTTGATTGTTATGTGGCTGCTCTTTATAGTATCTTGCTTTGGCCTTTGCATGATTGAGTTTGCCAAATGATAAGCATGTTAGTTCATCCATAGTAGCCCGAAAGTCTCCGGAGATGATCTAAGGTACGATCATGATTAACAATTCTCCGGTGATTGCAATGTTTGATTCGGGTGCTAGTCATTCTTTTATTTCATATGCCTGTGCGGAAAGACTTGGCTTGTGTATAAATACATTACCATATGATATACATGTGTCTACCCCAATGCAGAGTAGGGTAATTACATCTGATGTATGCTTGAACTGTATAGTTTGTTATGAGCACTGTTGCACTGCTATAGATTTGATATGCATGCCTTTCCATGAGATGGGTGTGGTGATTGGACTCAATTGGTTGTCATCCCACAATATCCTAATGGATTGTAAGAACAAAACCCTAATCTTACCCACGAGGGATTTAGAGTTGAATCCAGAAGTTAGATTAAACTTCATTACGGAGGCCCAAGCGGGCAAATGCTTACGAAAAGGCTATCAAGGATTCCTCATTTTCTTCTCGGTACAAGTAGAAGTTGAGGAAGGGATAGGAGAAATCCCGGTGGTTAGGGAATTTCCGGAAGTGTTTCCAATAGAGATCACAAGATTACCCCCAGACAGAGAAATAGAATTCACAATTGACATAGTACCTGATCAGGACCAATCTCTAAGGCCCCTTATAGAATGGCTCCTAATGAAATGACAGAACTTAAGAAGCAGATAGAGGAGTTACTTGAAAAAGGTTTTATTAGACCAAGTGTGTCGCCATAGGGTGCTCCAGTGTTGTTTGTCAAGAAAAAAGATGGTAGTCTGAGACTGTGCATAGACTACAGGGAATTGAACAAAGTCAGTTAAGAACAAGTATCCGCTCCCCAGGATAGATGATATATTAGACCAGCTAGTTGGAGCCAGTGTATTCTCTAAGATCGACCTGAGATCTGGCTACCACCAACTTAAGATTAAGTCTGAAGATGTCCCTAAAACTGCGTTGAGAACTCGTTATGGGCACTATGAATTCTTAGTGATGCCGTTTGGATTGATGAATGCACCTGGGATACTCATGGACTACATGAATAGGATTTTTCGTCCTTACTTGGATCAGTTTGTGGTCGTATTTATTGATGACATCTTAGTGTACTCCAAATCTCCAGAAGAGCATGAGGAGCATTTGAGGATTGTCCTAAATACCCTGAAAGAGAAACAGCTGGTGGCTAAACTTAGTAAGTGTGAGTTTTGGCTCCAGGAAGTCTGATTTCTTGGCCATATGATTTCCCGAGAGGGAGTGGCTGTCGACCCTAGTAAGATTGAGGCAGTACTCAACTGGGAGAGACCCAAGACGGTGATCGAGATCAGAAGTTTCCTCGGACTAGCAGGGTATTACAGAAGATTCATCCAGGACTTTTCTCGAATTGCTCTCCCGCTGACCAAGTTAACTAGGAAGAACCAGCCATTCTTGTGGGACGAGAAGAGTGAGGCTAGTTTTCAGGAGCCGAAGAGGAAGCTCACTTCTACTCTCGTACTTATACTTCCCGATCCTTCACAACCGTATGTGGTTTATACAGATGCTAGCAAGCAGGGATTGGGATGTGTACTTATGTAGCAAGGACGGGTAGTAGCCTATGCCTCACGCCAGTTGAAATCTCACGAGGAGAATTACCCGACCCACGACCTGGAATTGGCGGCGATAGTTTATGCACTGAAGATATGGAGACACTATCTATATGGAGCAACCGTAGAATTGTTTTGTGACCACAAAAGCCTTAAGTACCTTTATGATCAGAAAGAGTTGAATATGAGACAACGAAGGTGGATGGACTTACTCAAAGACTATGATTTTCAAATTAAGTACCATCCAGGCAAAGCGAATGTAGTCGCGGATGCCTTAAGCAGAAAGACAGTACAGGTAGCATCGCTGATGATCAGAGAGCAGAAGTTGGTAGAGGATTTCAGAGATTGGGGTCCTCTATATCAGATGCAGTTAGTAGAAGGAAATAGGGGTAGAACCCAGTTTACAGCTCTACTCAAGGATCAAATCAGAGAAGCACAGTCACAGGACTGGCTAGCAAAAATTCTCAAGGAGAAGCTGTCTAGAGGTGAGAATAAGAACTTCAAAATTTCTGAGGAAGGGATACTAAAGTTTAAAGGAAGAACATATGTTCCCCAAGTGTCGAATCTCAAAAAAGAGATACTGGCCGAAGCCCATAAGAGCAAATATACTCTTCATCCAGGAATGACAAAGATGTACCATGATGTTAAAGAACTCTTCTGGTGGCCTGGAATGAAGAAGGATATCACAGAATATGTGACAAAGTGTCTTACCTGCCAGAAGGTGAAGGTAGAACACCAGAAACCTGCAGGAGAGTTGCAACCCCTGAATATCCCTGAGTGGAAATGGGACAGTATATCCATGGACTTTATAGTAGGGTTACCGATGACAGCGGCTAAACATGATGCGATATGGGTGATAGTAGACCGTCTGACTAAGTTCGCACATTTTCTCGCCATGAATGTAAAGGATTCTCTAGAGAAGTTAGCGAGACTTTACATCAAGGAGATTGTTAGGCTGCATGGTCTGCCAAGCAGTATTATTTCAGACCGAGACCTACTTCTAAGTTTTGGAGGTCCTTACAGAAAGAAATGGACACCACTCTCAGATTCAGCACAGCCTACCACCCTCAGACGGATGGGCAGACGGAAAGAACCATTCAGACCTTGGAGGATATGTTACGTGCTTGTGTATTGGACTTTGGCGGCAGTTGGGATATGTCTTTACTGTTAATTGAATTTGCCTACAATAACAGTTTCCATTCAAGTATTCGAATGGCACCTTATGAGGCACTGTATGGGAGAAAGTGCAGATCTCCCTTATGCTGGACAGAGCTTAGTGAAAGAAGTTCTCTTGGTCCTGACATGGTGGATCAGACTTCCCGACAGATAAAAGCTATTCAGCAAAGGCTTCTAACGACTCAGAGTAGACAGAAGAGTTATGCCGATACAAGAAGGAGACCGTTAGAGTTTGATGTTGGTGATCACGTATTCCTCAAAGTGTCACCAACAACGGGAGTCAGTCGATCGCAAAAGACTAAGAAGCTCAGTCCGAAGTATGTTGGACCATTCCAGATTTTATCTAAAGCTGGACCAGTGGCCTACAAGTTGGCTCTTCCCCCAAAGTTAACCCAGATTCATGATGTTTTCCATGTCTCCCAACTGAAGAAGTACCATCCAGATCCCACACATGTCATAAGTTATGATGACATTGCGCTTCGGGATAATCTATCTTTTGAGGTTAGACCGAAACGAATCATTGATCAGAAGACCAAGCAGCTGAGGAACAACCAGATTCCCCTGGTCAAAGTGGTTTGGAAGGGTCTTTCCTCTGAAGAAGCCACATGAGAGGTGGAAGCTGAAATGAAGGAAAAGTACCCAGAGCTTTTCCATTAAGGTAAAGGGAATTGAAAGACAACGCGTAGCGAAAATCAACTTAAAATTTTAAAACTTTCAATCCCTTGCTCGGATCTACCGATCGCGTTTAAGTCAGGTAGTAAGAAGCATTACCTTCAGTGTTCGATTTCCTGGTGGCTCGGTGATTCCGCCGTTCAGGATGCCTCTGCTCACCTCCTTTGTCATTCGAAGTCGACAACTTCGGTCGGCTTCCTCTACCGGTATCCACACGAGTAGCCCTCAATCTCAAACGACATGCTAGCGTCTATGTCCGTCTAAAGTTTTCAAAAATCTGTCCTCTCTTCTCACTTTTGGCCGTCCCTTATCTGCTTAGTGCTTCCACTCTCACTCACCAAAACCCTAGCTCCCTAATATCGAATATATAGGATGCTATAGGTATTATGAATGATATTTAATTTTGAAATTAATCCTAAATTAATTCCGAAATTAATACAATATCAAATATTGCAAAATCAGATAAGAGAATAATTAAATAAATACGGTTTATATTAAATCCGTCTCATAGATTTAATTCACCTATTTATTTAATTCAAAAATAAAGATATGACGGAATTAATTTACATAGATCTAATTTATCATTATAAATTAAATCTAACAATTAATATCTCTTATATTTATATAATATATATACGAATATATATATATATATACACGTCCACCCTATATTATTCATTGAATCTAGACATATCTTAGATTCAATGAATCTGGACATCATAACTCGCGTTGGGCTATTTTGTGTGCGACCCTGTAGGCCCATATGAAGTTGGCAGTGGGCCATTAACTATAATGACTCACAAGTCGTAAGCGGTCTCTAGCAAGACATCACGACTACCCAAAACATATGAGGATCATTGAACGATGCAACCTTTCATACAACCATATCGCGTCCCTTTTGTCACACGACATTTTGGTCATGGATGAGGCATGGAGAACGTCATCCTCCTATTCATGACCGTTACTTTCTCGATCCCTGAGTAGTCTGAGTATAGAAACGGAACTACCTTTCCATTACAGTATGGCCATACATTTCTCAAACTCACTCATCGAGGGGCCCAGTAATATCTCTCTATGAATGTGAGGGACAAATTCCATCTTGACCATTCACATTCCTCCGCATGAAAAACCACTAAGCTTGAACATAGTCTTTATGATCACTCGGTCAAAAGTGACTTTTGACTAGGTCAAAGATGAGCTTTTCTCATGTAGGAATCCATGACGATCTCAGGTCAAAGGGCACAGTGACATGGTTTATATATGAGAGAAGCTTATGACTTAACCCATGCAGCTCTCTCATAGCGGGTCGGTCCAACACCTTGTACTCTTACATGTGCCTATGACTTTAATTTATATCTCTATATATCTTTAAAGTCATACTGGTCTTATTTCATCTCTGCTCCCACATAGATGACTGACTAGGGACATTTAGGATAAATAATGAGTTATTCAAGGATGGTTATCACAGTAAACATGCAAATAATATGATAACGTAATTAATAAATTGATAAATCAACAATGTTCATAACATAATGATTGGCCCCTAGGGCACAATTTCCAACATCCTCCCACTTGCACTAGGTACAATCATTAATTTGTCTAATTCCCATTGACCTAACATGACGCTCATGCTTTGCTTGCACAAGCGGCTTTGTTAGAGGATCAGCAACATTGTCTTCTCCTACTACTTTGCATATTTTTATATCACCTCTATCATTGATTTCTCTGATGAGATGAAATCGCCTGAGTATATGCTTGGTCCTTTGATGTGACCTAGGCTCTTTGGCCTGTGCAATGGCACCACTGTTGTCACAGAACAAAGTTATTGGATCTGAGATGGTAGGTATCACCCCAAGTTCAGTAATGAACTTCCTTATCCAAACGGCTTCCTTAGCTGCATCAGATGCTACTATATACTCAGCTTCCGTTGTAGAATCCGCTATAGTGCCCTGCTTAGAGCTCTTCCAGCTTACTGCTCCATTGTTCAGGAGGAATATATATCCCGATTGCGATTTACTATCATCCTGGTCAGTTTGGAAACTTGCATCTGTGTAACCAGTTACACAGAGCTCATCATCCAATCCACCATAGACCAAGAATAAGTCCTTAGTCCTTCTTAAGTACTTAAGGATATTCTTGACAGCAGTCCAATGGCCCTCACCAGGGTCCTGTTGATATCTGCTAGTCATACTTTAAGGCAAACGAGACATCCGGTCGAGTACATAACATGGCGTACATGATAGATCCTATGGCCGAGGCATATGGAACCTTACTCATGCGACCTCGCTGATCAGGTGTACTAGGACACAAATCCTTGCTGAGGTGAATACCATGAGACATGGGTATAAAACCCCTCTTTGATTCCTGCATACTGAACCTATGCAGTATTTTGTCTATGTATGTGCTCTGACTTAGTCCTAGAAGTCTTTTAGATCTATCTCTATAGATCCTAATTCCTAGGATGTAGGTGGCTTCACCCAAGTCTTTCATTGAGAAAGACTTTCCTAACCAAGACTTGACAATCTGCAAGGTAGGAACGTCATTCCCAACAAGTAGGATGTCATCGACATAGAGTACCAAAAACACAACTGTGCTCCCACTAACCTTCTTGTACACACAAGGTTCATCAGCATTTTGAAGAAATCCAAACCCTTTGACTACTTCATCAAAACGATGATTCTAACTCCGAGATGCTTGCTTCAATCCATAAATGGACCTTTGAAGCTTGCACACCTTACCAGAGTCCTCGGAACGCACAAACCCTTCAGGTTGTGTCATGTACACATCCTCAAGTAGCTTTCCATTAAGGAATGCTGTCTTGACGTCCATCTGCCATATTTCATAGTCATAATATGCTGCAATGGCAAGGAGGATTCTGATTGACTTGGCCATTGCAACTGGGGAAAAAGTCTCATCATAGTCCACACCATGAGTTTGATTAAATCCTTTTGCAACCAGCCGTGCCTTGTAGACATTTACATTACCATTCATGTCGGTTTTCTCCTTAAAAACCCACTTGCACCCGACGGTTTTTACACCTTCAGGCGGATCGACTAAGGTCCAAACCTGATTGTCGTACATGGATTGCATCTCAGACTTCATGGCATTAAGCCATTTTTCAGAGTTTGGTCCCACTATAGCCTCTTGATAGGTAGTCGGCTCATTATGCTTAATAAGCAACACATCACGATTGTCAGAAATCAAAAATCCATATCTCTGAGGCTGAAACCGTGCCCTATTAGATCTTCGTGGACCTTGCGTGACTTGAGGAGTCTTAACAACTTGTTGTGAGTTATCTTCGATTTCCACCTATAGGTCTGTGGTGTCTTGTGGCTCTCGAACTTCTTTGAGCTGTACCTTGCTCCCACTGGTTCTTTTAGAGATAAACTCTCGTTCAAGAAAGATACCATTTCTGACAACAAACACTTTGTTATCGGTGGGGTTGTAGACATAGTATCCCTTGGTTTCCTTAGGATATCCCATAAAAAGGAACTTTGAGGATTTGGGCGCTAATTTATCTGAGGCTTGTTGCTTAACATAGACCTCGCATCCCCAAATCTTGAGAAAAGACAAACTAGGTTTTCTCCCAGTCCATATCTTATAGGGAGTCTTTTCAATTGCCTTAGATGGAACACGATTCAGTGTGAACGCAGCTGTCTCTAGGGCATGGCCCCAAAAGGACGGTGGAAGATCTATTTGACTCATCATGGATCGAACCATATCTAATAGTGTTCGATTCCTCCGTTCAGAAACGCCATTCCATTGTGGTGTTCCTGGAGGAGTCAATTGTGAGACTATCCCACAACTTCTAAGATGATCAATGAACTCTTGGCTCAAATATTCACCACCCCGATCAGATCGAAGGGTTTTAATTGTTTTGCCAAGTTGGTTTTGTACTTCATTTTGAAAAATCTTGAACATTTCAAAAGACTCGGATTTATGTTTCATCAGATAGATGTACCCATATCTGCTAAAATCATCTATGAAGGTGATGAAGTACGAATAACCTCCTTTGGCATTTGTATTCATCGGTCCACACACATCTGTATGTATGAGGCCCAACAAATCAGTGGCCCTCTCACTGTGCCCAGTGAAAGGTGACTTAGTCATCTTTCCTAACAAGCAAGACTCGCAAGTATCATATGATTCAAAATCAAATGAGTTGAGAAATCCATCTTGATGGAGTTTAGAAATGTGTTTCTCATTTATGTGGCCTAGACGACAGTGCCAAAGGTATGTCGGATTCAAATCGTTTGGTTTGACCCTTTTGGCGGTTATGTTATAGATATTTCCATGATTGAGTTGTTCTAAATTCAATATATAATGATCACCATGCAAATCACCATGAGCATAGAAAACATCATTACGATAAATAGAACATCTACCATTCCCAGCAATGGAAGTATAGCCTTCCTTATCCAAATAAGAAAGAGAAACAATGTTACTACTCAAAGCAGGAACATAATAGCAATTGTTCAAAACTAACAAAAGCCCAGTAGGCAGAACTAATTCATAAGCGCCTACAGTTAAAGCAGCAACCCTTGCTCTGTTTCCAACTCGTAGGTCAACTTCGCCCTTCTTCAGCTTCCTACTGTCCTTTAGACCCTGCACATTTATACAAATGTGAGAACTACATGCAGTATCTAATACCCATGTAGTGGAAGTAGAAAGATGAATGTCTATAACATAAATACCTGAAGTGATAGCCCCGCTATCCTTCTTGTTCTTTTTCAGATCTTCGAGGTAGAGCTTGCAATTCCTCTTCCAATGACCAGGTTCATTGCAGAAGAAGCAGACTCCTTCCTTTGGAGGCTTTGCCTTCTTTGGTGCAGGCTTGGTTTGAGGATTGCCTGACTCTCTGGTCTTACCGGATGAGCCATGACCTTTCCCTTTGCCCTTGTCTTTGCCTTTCTTCTTCATATCCTTTCCTTTTTGAACCATCAAAACAGAACTGGGCTTCTTCTTAACACTCGGCTCAGCAGTTTTAAGCATCCCATGCAGTTCAGAAATAGATTTCTCCATGTTGTTCATGTTGTAGTTCATGACAAACTGGTCATAACTTTTGGGGAGTGAGTTCAAGATCAAATCTCTAGCTAACTCCTGGCTCATGGGAAATCCAAGCCTTTCAAGGTGATCAATGTACCCTTTCATCTTTAAGACATGAGCACTGACTGATGCACCTTCAGCCATCTTGCAGGAATGTAAGGCCTTAGTGGTCTCATACCTCTCTTGCCTTGCCTGTTGCTGGAACATTTCCTTGAGATGGACAATCATCTCATAAGCCTCCATGTGTTCCAGATCTCTTTGGAGCTCTGGAACCATGGTGGCAAGCATCAAGCATCCCACATCGACAGAGTCTTCCTTATGCTTTGCGTAAGCATCTCTTTGAGCTCTAGGAGCGTTGGTTGCTGGCTCTTCAGGAATGGGTTGATCTAGGACATGTGCCTTTCTTTCATGCTTGAGAACAGTTCTCAAGTTCCTAAACCAATCAAGAAAGTTTGTCCCATTGAGTTTGTCCTTCTCAAGGACAGATCGCAACGATAATGTAGCAGTATTACTAGTCGTCATGATTCTATAATTAAAAAAAATATGCAATTGTATTAGCAATCTTCCACTAAATATACAACCCTCGATGCATTAATTAGTGGGCTAAGATCCATATTTGGCTTAAACTTAAGTCCGCTTTGGCAGGACGCTTAAAATTAAGTTATTTAGGTAGGTAACACCTTTACCAATCACATCAAATGTAACTCTTAGATGTTTATGGGATTCTATCATCATATGATCCGGCATGTCTTAATCCCATCTAATGCCTTGAGACCCAAAACCGTTTTGTTAGTCTCAATTAAGTCAAACAATAACAAACATATGTGAGTAGCACCATTACTCTTGCTTATCTCCCCAAGATAACTTAAATGCACCCACTTTGGTGGAGGCTACAAGTGAGTGATCGAGGTTTTGACAAGTGTTCATTAATTGACGGCATTATGACTTAAGATTTCATTTAGAGGGCTTAATTAACTATCTGGTTTACTAGAATGCATGTATCGCGGTTGTATCTCATACAAGTAATATGCATATAAAACATACATAGAGTAACATAATCATAAGATGCATGATTTTAAACGTGACTCAATATGGCTCACCTACCCTAAGTCCCCTCAAGCCAATGAGAGGAGCTCTCTAATAAGAAAAGGAAAATTACATAAAGAAACCTCATTTTTAACATTGAGGGGAGTGAGATGAGAAGAGAATGTACATCGAGAGATAGCAGAGGAAGGCACGACACGTAGGCCGTATTTAGAAAAATTACAACACTTGTAATCTAGAGCCATATTGTTCACCATACCCAAATAGTCAAGAATCAATATTCATATTATGTGAAGGGCAATCATGTTACAAAACTAAAACATTCATACATCAAGAAAGGCAGTATAGGTTACGATTAAGTCACGCTACGATTAGATAGCCACGACGGTCCCGCTAGCCGGTTAGCGGGCGGGGTCAATTCGGATTCCCTATATGTCATACATATATCTCCTACATTCACAACGATTATCTTCTACGTTCATAACGGTTATCATCGCACAATGATTGTACAATAGGCACGTTCAATTCGAATTACAGATTATACAACTATGCACATTCAATTCGAATTACAGAAATAACTAGTCAGACATAGCGCACATAATCGACTAAGAAATTCAACATACATCACATGTATCAAACAACCGAACCTAACTTAAACACAGAACGGCACGGCTCTGATGCCACTGAAGGGAATTGAAAGACGACGCGCAGCGGAAATCAACTTAAAATTTTAAAACTTTCAATCCCTTGCCGGATCTACCGATCGCGTTTAAGTTAGGTAGTAAGAAGCATTACCTTTGGTGTTCGATTTCCTGGTGGCTCGGTGATTCCGCCGTTCAAGATGCCTCTGCTCGCCTCCTTTGTCGTTCGAAGTCGACAACTCCGGTCGGCTTCCTCTACCGGTATCCACACGAGTAGCCCTCAATCTCGAACGACGTACTAGCGTCTATGTTCATCTAGGGTTTTCAAAAATCCGTCCTCTCTTCTCACTTTTGGCCATCCCTTATCTGCTTAGTGCTTTCATAAGGTATGCTTTAAATTTCGAGGATGAAATTTATTTAGGGCGGGAGAAATGTCACATCCAGTATTATGATAATTAGAGATAAGAAATATTCTCAAATTATTGAAGATTAAAAATAATAAGGAAAAGTCAAAGAATTTTGGTGGAAAATAATTACAGTAATTTTCCAAGCCAATTATAGGAAATTGACTAATTAAAGAAAATTGGTCAAATGTAAATAAGGAAAAATATTTTCGAGCCATGGAAAATTAAGGAAAAATAGGGATAATATCCTTTGGGAGTTATATGAAATTATAAAGTTGGTTTTATGACCAAATTACCCTTAGAGAAATTATAAGAGAATTTAAGGGCGATTTAGGCTAATTGAGGGATTTTATTTGGAAAATTCCAAATAAATATTTTAAGAGGAATAAAATTCCAAGAAAATTCCTATGAGATTACAAGGAATTATAAGGAATTATGGAATTAAATGGAAACCCTCAAGTGTCCACGATTTTTCCAAATAAATGTGAAAAGTGGAAAAATCCCTAAAGAGAAGGAAATTAATTTTCCTTTTTATTTAAATATTAGGAAATTAATTTTGAGACAAAGAGGGAAATTTTGGAAGATAATAATGAGGAGAATAAATTAAGGATCTGATAGAAAATAATTACAGAGACTAAGTTACTGTAATTATAAAAAAGAAGTTAAACTTAGAGCCTAAAGTATACCGATAAAGCAAGATTGGTGTCTTGCAAATCCAAGGGATCCTATTGAGCCATGTGTCAAGCTCTTGAAGGAGAAGATTTGAATTAGCCAAGTTTCATTCCATGAATGGAGAGGATTTTGACTTTAGTAAATAATTTCATTTGGAATTATGTTAATTAAGAGAGAGGAATCAAGACTTAGTAGGGTAATGACACTTGGACTATCATTAAAGAAGGTGGTTGGGATATTTTGAAGCCTTAATCAAGCTCTTCTCTCCCCATTTTCAGATGCTCATTTCGTGCAAGGGAGAAAAATAGAGAAAAAGAGAGAGTTTGAGAGGAAACAAGGAGAAAGGGAGCACTTTTGATCATCCTAGCAAGGTTTCAAGGTTAGATCTTGGTCCTAGAAGTGTTCTTGCTTTGGTTTCTTTCATTTTTATGGTTTAAAATCTGTCTCTTCCCTCTCTTAATGTGGACCAAACTGATTAATAAAAAGGGGAAAGAAGTTTTGATCATAACACTTGCTAAGACACAACAACACAAGCTAGATCCTAGTGTTGGCAAGTGAGTTTAAGTGATTCTAAAGCATTTTTCATGGATGTTGTTGTGAGAGGTATTTTCGACCAAGTGAAGAACTGGACCCTAGGATGAGCTTTTCATTGTTTTAAGGCTTCCATGATGCTTAAAATGAGGAATGGTGTAGGGTAGACTAAAAGAAACAAGTGTTGGAAGCCTAAAAGCAAAGCTGAAAATTTTGGGTCAAAACCTTTAGTGGTTTGGTCGGTTTGTGGCTGGAAGAATCAGTTTTATTTTCACAAATCTAAGTCCATTTTTGGAATCTACATGAAAATCCATGTAGGAACAAGTCAAGCAGTGATTTTTAGGGTTAGAGAGAACCAAATCTAAAACTAGTGAACAAAGGAGGGAACTTTATGGTTCAAGAATCATTTTGATGTATGTTCTTGCTTTTTCATGGTTGGATAATGATTCTTGCTGCCATTTTTGTTGAATCACATGGTTAGGGTTTGATATTTGCCAAGGGAAAGAGGAGAAGGAAGAAAGGCTAAGACTTTTGAAGCAAGGTAGTAAGTTAAACCTAGCTACTACCACTAACTAGCATTGTTGATTATTGTATGGTTAATTGCTATTATTGTGATTGAGCTCTCTTGATTGTTATGTGGCTTTTATAGTATCTTGCTTTGGCCTTTGCATGATTGAGTTTGCCAAATGATAAGCATGTTAGTTCATCCATAGTAGCTAATGTGATCATGCATAATAATGATGCTTGCTTGGTGATATAGTTGGTTAATTTACTACTGGGATTTCCAAAAATCTCATCCCCCAAGAATCATGTAACATTTTAGGGCCTGAATCTTCAAAAGGGAAGCTGCAGATTGAAGGTTGATTTGTGGAGTTTAGCCACAAAGTTCGTGAGCTTATTGTGGTTATGTAAATATTAAACTAACAGTGCTGGAAGCACACTGACCCTGACCGGTTCATGTGACTTTTTGATTATGTTTCCGAATGCTTTAAATCGTGAAATTTGGCATGATGAAATATGACATATTGAGCTTCAAATTGATAGCTAATACGTTAAAAATGGACCAGTATACGATTTATAATGATTTTTCAAAGTTAATGGTCAGAATCTGGACATCAGGGTTTTTGGCAAGTGGACAGTGTTGTTTTCTCAAAAACCTGACGCTTTCTCATAAAGAATTGGACAATGAGATTATTTTTCCTTGAAAGAGGACTTAAATATCTTTAATTAGAATTTTGAACCACCCCAATTGGATTTTTTTAGAATAAGTTATGAATTTTTGAAGTTGGACCAGAAAAACTAGATTTTTACCCAATGAACAGTAAAAATCCGAAAATTAGCGTTTTTTTAAAAAAGTGAGCCCAAGACCATCCAATGTGGTCAAAAATGATTTTGAAAAGGAACCTAAGTCAATATTATAGTAAGGTGTGACACAATATCAGAAGAGGGACCCCTAGTCAAATGCCTATAACCCCGGTTGGAGAGACCATCCAAACTTTAAATAAGGTGGAGGAGCAAATAGACCAAATCAGTTCCATGACAATCAATTTCATAATGCTGGAACTTCCCCAAGCAATTTTAAAGATCCTTTAAGAGCAGTAGTGACAACTCTACATGGTACCTCAACCATCCCCAAGAAGGGATGACACTTCTCAACTCTTAAAGAGCATGGATGAACAGATGTCAAAAACAGAGGGGGAAAATGAAGGAGAGTGATGATAAGTTCATCTCTATAACTACCATCTTGCAAGGATAACTCAGATGTTCACAAGAAGTTGGAGGAGCTTACCTTGAAGAACACTGACATCACCAGTCATTTGACCCAACTGTTAAACACGGTCAATAACATACAAGCCAAAAGTAGGGGTAGCATTCCTCTAAACACGGTGATTAACCCTAAAGCCCTAAATGCTATAACCCTAAGAAGTAGGAAAAGGGTTCATTTTGAGGGTAAAAGGACTGATAGGGCTGAAATTGATCAAGATGTAGAGAGCCCTCCTGATCTTATGTTGTTTAAAACCAAATTTAATACTTTAAAGAATGCAGCAAAGTAGCTTCCAATCAGAGGTCGAACTCAAGGAACTCAAGAGTCTAATAGTGTTATTAAGTGATTAAGTCACAAATTAGGGTAGAAATTAGGTGAATGCATTGGCAACTGAGATGAATTCATTTCTGAAACTTTAATCAAAATGCTACTAAATAGAAATTCAAGAGTTCAGAATAGATAATGTTTTGAGATTGGAAATCAATGAGATGAATGATTACTAGGAGATATAACTTTGCCTTCACTGCCTTTCTTGTATTAATCAGAGTTTAAAAGCTTTAATTGAAATGGTTTCTAATGAGATGAGATTGATTAAATGGAGATTTAGCCACTTCCAAAAGACATATTAACCACTACTTCTCAAGAATTCAATCGCAATGTATAAATCCATAACTAGACCTAGGTAAAGAATCATACATCATTACTCTAAATCAAGAAGATAACCTCTAAATACAATTAACCAAATCTCAAATCATAGAAGTAGATAGAGAGGAGTTTGAATCCAGAAACAAAGATTGACAACACAATCAAAATGTCATTGAAATTAAACACCTATAAGCTCTAAACTCCTCCCTGTTTAACCATAGCTCAGGCTCCATTATAGCTTCGATAAATCTTTAAAGCTTAGCTGGACATGGAGGATGGAAGACTCAAGCTGGGGGATGTAAACTTCATCGTAGTAATGGTGATGGATAGAATGCGGCAGATTTGGACAGAGGATTCTGGGCGAACTGAAAACAGAGAGATAAAGATGAAAAACTGAATCTGAAAACTGAATAATCCTCCCTAAATGCTTCACTCCCTTGTAACTAACACCTCCCAACTGAAATTAGTTCAGGACCCACGTGCTAACTAAAGTGGAGCTCCAAGATCGGTTCCATTCCTTCTCCAAAATCTATCATGCCTTCCTCTGGTTTAAATTGCTGATATCTATCATTCGTCGTGACGCCTATGTTCATGCGCTGTGATACACGTCCAAAATTGTGTCGTTTATATCAGTGACTCTGAGCTGCCTGTTGAACCAAATCTGCCATGGTCCTTCTTCAAATTTGTCGTGGCGCCTTTTACAGAAAATCTACCACTTTTACATATCAAGTCCCTAAATGTTTCTTTCTTTGATTTCTAAACCTAAATTCTTATGAAATTACAAAACACTCCTTCTAAGTTAGTATTTGATCACAATTAGTTCCAAAATTAAACATATAATTTCATAAAAATCATGCTAGAATCAATGAAATTTAGAGAGATATCAAATTCCCCCACACTAACATTTTGCACTCTAGGCAAAGGATCAACAATTCATTCCCCAAAAAACATTCAGCAAAGGTGTTAATTCAAGCGTAATCAAAATCAAAATCTTTACAGTAGTTGTATTATCTCTTGAGCAAGCCAACCACAAAACTTTCAATCAATGACAAGAAAATTAATTCTAAACATAGCTCAATCATTACAAGTAAAATGAGAGACTCTCAAATGAAAGTGTTTCTCTCTACTCACTAAGGGTTAGATTTTCTCTCCTCTCTACTAGTCTATATCCTACCATAGGCTTGTCAAAATTGTCAACATCTCCACCTGAAACGTCCTGCCTTTAACCCCTCAAAGCACGCATTCTAAGCGTTATGGTTCAAGCAGATCATGACACAAGCCCGTGGATTTAAAATTTCAACATAATTACTCGGGTTACTATTTACTGTTTAACTTCCAGATTACAGGCCCAACTTCAAAAATTCATAACTAATTTCATAAAAATCGTATTGGGGTGTTCTAAAATTATACAGAAAGCTATTTTGATTCTCTTTAAGAAAAAAATATCCAATTCAACTTATCTTTTCTCAATTCATACAGTTTAATCAATAAATATTACTGTTCATTTCGTAAAATCTGGAACTTCCAGATTCTGTGCCTCAACTTTGGAAATTTGTATCTCCTTGTGTACACATCCAATTGAAGTGATCTATCTCTCATTTTAAAGCTTGGGATGTGTACTATGAGTCTGTAAATCTCGTGACTTAACTCATTCGTTTGATAGGTCAAACTTGAGCTATAAACTCACTGCTCCAGGACCTACGTTTTATCTCTTAACATTTCTCTACTTTAATTCTTTTTATTTCTTTGGCATACATAACATGGGCTTACTCTTTCCCGTTTATGCTCATACATTTCTATACATACCATAAGCATTATAATTAAATACATGGCATTATTGGCATCCACAACATAAATTACATAATAGGAGAATTACACATTGAATAAGAATATCATTCATTAACATCAATAATTCTCCACTTTCTTCTCCTTGCTTCTCATACCATTATTGCCCATTGATGATTGACCTAAATGGTTAGTTAGGGAGGGGTGAGATTTGGGAGAATCTTAGTAGTAAACAATACCATATTAATCATGCTAGATGGATGCTAATGCACTACACGTATCTTGTTTATTCTCTTGTTAATTAGTGACATATTAGCATGCTCAAAGCTAACTTCTTGATGCATGGCCATGGAGACATAATCTACTCATCATGAATAGCAATTACAGTAGCTAAACGATGTCACAATAACATTCAAATAACATGTACACAACAACACATAAGCATACAACATCAAGCAATGACAATAGGTAAGTTCACTACCTTGCACCTTAAGCTTTCGTCTTACTTTTCCTTTGACTCCCTTGACTTTCCAACCATATGGGCATTCGGTTAACATTACCAAATATCTTCTTGGATGTTCCAAGGTCCTAAACATAGTCATAATGATCATACAATCTATTAGGACCAAGAGATTACATAAGGTTCAAGACTATCTCTCTTGAACTTAACCTCTTTCTCTTAATTTTAGGGTTTTCTTTCTAGCTTTTATAACATAAATATCTTCATTTCCCATCCTTAAGATCCATTTCTTGTCAATTAGGACTACTTTAGATGGCCTCAGATTCGAGAAGATCAAATCTAAAAATTTTGCTTCGCGGGTACTGTTCACGTAGAAATTCCAGAATTTTTGCTCAACTTTGAAAATTCATAATTAATTCTAGAAAAATCAAAACTGAGTGGTTCTAAGTCTCACTAAAATTTGCTTAAGTTCTCTTTAGAGTAAAAATAGTTTCAGGAACCAATTCTATGTTGAACAATATCAAAATTGTACGGAATTTGACACTCTTCCAAAGGTTAAACACTGTTTCCAGATTTGAAACCCTAACTTTGAAAAATCATCATAAATTGTACACATATCCAAATAAAGTGTTATACCCATGGATTTAAATCTTATAGAGTGTACTTTAATTATACCAAATTGTAGAATCAGATACAAAGAGTAATTTGTTCTAAATAGGCATCAAATCAGATGCTACAACCATCACATACCTTGATCTTGAAGCTTGAATCTTGTTCCTTCTTCTTGGCCTTCACCCCTACATTTTTCTCTCTAAATTTTGGCAAGGTTTTTCCTCTACAAATGGCTACCAAAATACTATTCCAAGGTGGGGTATTTATAGCCAAAACTTTGGCTTGAATGGACCAAAATGCCCTTAGTGGCTAATAGAAAGGGTATGGGCAATTTTGGAACTTTAAGTTGACTTTTACATCATCATTGCATCATCTTCTTGCATTATCCTTACCTTATTCTTCTAGAAGATGTCAATTGTCACAAATGTGGTGGAGGAGAAGGGAGATTAGATCCTAGTCATTGGATCAAACTTGTTCCTTAAGTTTCCTCCGAATTTACTTGGCCCATGTTTCTCCGGCTTTCTTTATGGCCTTCCAGAGCTCAGAAAATTCTTCTATCTACTCCATAAATTCTCTTTAATTCTATAGAGTATTTATGAATTTTCTTAGGTCATAACACTTCCTTTAAGCCTTGCATAAAAATTCATTTACTAAAATACCCTTTTATCGGTATAATCAGCTTTTTAATTTATTAAAGCCACTCCACTAGCCGTTTAGTTGTGGGAATAATTTTGTAAATTAGTACAACCTTTCAACCATTTAACCTCATTTTTGTGTACATTTTTTAGGTATCTTGCTATTTCAAATAATTACCTTAAACGGCTTTTTACCGACCATAACCTCATAAATTCTATTTAAGCTACCTCAAGGGTATTTTCATCTTTTCTCTTCATAGAAGAGCCTTAGAATATTATTTCCCATTTTCTAGGATTTTCTTGGAATTCTTTGTATACTCTTCCATTTTTACCCCTGTTGGTTATAACTTTTTGAATTTACGGTTTAGTCCCTGCTTGGACTTAACTTTATACAATCCTCTCTTTGAGGTTTCTAACTTAACCCTTGGCCTATTTCTACTCTCTTTTCTCTTTATGGGCCCTCAAGACTTTACTGGAAACTCTAGCCTTGATTATACTTGAGCCCCTGAAAACTTTCACTTTGCAGTTTAGTCCCTAAAACTGCTTTGACTTCCTTTCTCATCTTTGAAACTTCTGCTCAAAAGAGGTCTAGTAGACTATCCAATTCAGGCTATTTTTAATACTTCTAGGTCCAAAAGTTTGGATGTTACACCACCACTATACCATATGAGTTCAATGTATCAAAAAGTCTTTCTTAAGGTTGTAATGTTGGAGAAGGCTAAGATAGAGTGAATGAACTAACAAGTGAAATGCATGAGTAGCGAAGTACCAACTCAAGGTGAGCTAAAGTATAATCATAAAAAGACATCAATGTGCAGATTTAAACTTTTAGAACAAAAATCCTTGCTCTTCAAACCACCATGGAATGCCTTTTTCAAATTTTATTCTTTTGTTGCAACTTATTTTCTCTTTTTTTTATGACTTTCTTTCTTTGGCTTTTTTTTGGCATCTAACCCTAAGAAGGAAAAGATATAGATATTATTGATACACTTTTCAGAATGAGAAACCAAATGTAACTGTGACTCATGCAAGTCACTTATTAAAAGCTAAAGAATGAAATGAAAGTGAAGGCTCAAAAGGGTAAACAAAGGTTAAATGTGAAAAGGTTTATGTTTAGGTTAGCATGGGTTTAGAATAAAATGCATCTATCATTTGCATCTTACTCACATCAAAGTGCAGTCTCAATGAAGAATTAGGACAAGTTCTAGAGGAACAGAGGACTAGAGAGTATGCACACAAATTTAGCACATACAGGCTCGAATTCCTTCCATGTGGGTTTTCTCCCATCCACTTACTTTAATTGAATCATATCTAGTCACTAACTTAATTGCCACCAAAATTAGTCCTATGGAGGAGGTTTGTAACAAGAATAATATCAACCAAGCATAAATTCTAACATGATTGCAAAGTAGATTTCTAGCTTGTAAGGATACATCATGAGTTTGAATTGATTTCCAAAAAGGGTTTTAGACAAATGACAAAGTGTTAGGTGAACAAATCTAATTCCCTTTCCTTAAGATATTCTAAACTAGCACAATATAGATACTCAGCAACATTTAATATCAGAAAAAGTGTTTACCTTTGTTCAGGAGCAGGCACTGTGCCTTTTGGAACAGGCCACGACGGTTTTTGCAGAATTGAACTTCTATCAGGCGCTGCGGCAAATTACTCAAAGGGCCGCAGCAATTTTCACAAAACTGAATTTTCCAACAAAAATTATCATTCAAACCTTAACAAATGCAGCTCTAAATCATAGGAACATGCAATGCATCATTAGGGACTAAAAACCTTTGAATTAAATCACATGCTCAATTGCAAAACATGGCTCAATTACTTCAATCCCAACTCTAATACCAATACAATCATAATCTTACTTGAGCAATCAGCAATTACTTATCTCCCCCATACTTAGACAAAGTATTGTCCTCAATACAAAACCAATGAGCCATGCAAACAGGGAAAAACCAATTAAAAAAAACAAGCAAAAATTTTCCTAAGCTAACAGAAAAGGGTTTCCCTCACACTTATTCTCCTAACAAGTTCAAATATGTAGATAAAAGCACATGAGAATATAAGGTGGAAGAAACAACCTACAGCCTTATGGGGGGTAGAAGTTCTCATGATACAACTTGAGTAAGTGACCTATTAACTTTCAAACTTTGGCCACTGTTTTTATCTATTAATTCAACCATTCCAAAAAGGTGTACTTTGGTGACTAGATAAGGCTCATCCCACTTGGTTTTCAATTTTCCAAGTTTAAACTTGAACTTAGCCTTGAGCAACAGAACCTTATCACCTGCAGGAAATTGCTTCTACAAAATTCCTTTATCATGAATGATTTTAGTCTTCTCCTTGTAGGTTCCAGAGCTCTTATATGCTTCCATTCAAATTTCTTCTAGTTCTTGCAATTACAATTTCCTTTCAATTATAGCAGCTTCAAAATCCAAATTACATGCTTTAATTGCCCAATAGGCCTTGTGCTCTAGTTCAACCGAAAGATGACAAGCCTTTCCATAGATTACCCTATAGGGTGACATTCCTATGGGTGTCTTGTATACGGTTCTATAGGCCCATAGAGCTTCTTTTAATTTAATGCTCCAGTCCTTTCTTGATGGTTTAACTATCTTCTCTAAAGTCTATTTAATCTCTCTATTGGAGACCTCTGTCTAACAACTAGTCTGAGGGTGATAAGCTGTGAACATCTTGTGAGTAACCCCAAACTTAGAGAACAATCCATTTAGTAGCTTGTTGCAAAAGTGAGTCCCACAGTCACTTATCATAGCTTTAGGGATTCCAAACCATGCGAATATATGTGACTTTATGAATTTTGAAACTATTACTGCATCATCTTTCTTTATAAGAATGCCTTCAATCCATCTTGAAACATAATCCACAGCTAAGAGAATATAATGATTTCTAGAGGTGGAAATAGACCTATAAAATCTATACCCCACACATCAAAGATCTCACAAAAGAAGGATAGGATATTGAGGCATCTCATTCCTTTTAGTATTACCTCCAAACCTTTGGTATTTGTCACAACTCTTACAGAACTCATAAGCATCCTTAAAGAGGTAGGCCAATAAAATCCAGATTCTAAAATCTTCCTTGAAATCTTCCTTGACAATGGTATGCCTCCAAGATACCTTGAATTTCTCCATTTGGGACACAACACCTAATCAATTGGTCATTGCACATCCTCCATAAGTGAGGTGGTTCCTAAATGTAATACCTGGCTTCACTTTTGAGTCTGAGAATGAGACAATGTAGCAGGGATTAAACCAGTAGCAAGAAAATTGACCATGTTAGCAAACCATGGGTCATAAGAAGCTATAGAACAAAGAATAGTAGTTGGAAATTCATCACAAATCAGATTAGGGTTAGAAACTCCCCTAGTTCCCACTGGCAATCCACTCAAATGGTCTGCAACATGGTTTTCAACACCACTTCGGTATTTAATCTTTATGTCAAACTCTTAGAGAAGTAAAACCCATCTTAAGAGTCTAGGCTTAGTGTGTGGTTTGCTAAACAAAGCTTAACAACAGTATGGTCAGCATGGACAACCACTTTTGATGCAAGAAGGTAAGGTCTAAATTTGTCTAAAGAAAATAAAATCGCATAAAGTTCTTTTTCAGTGGCTGTGTAATTAATTTGTGCATTGTCAAGAGTTTTGGATGCATATGCAATGACTTGAGACAGCTTTTGTCACATCCAGTAATCTGGTAATTAGGAATAAGGATATTCTTAAAAATTTAAGGGCCAAAAAAGATAAGGAGAAATAGAAGAATTATAGTAGAAAATAATTATTATGATTTTTCAAGTCAATTATGTAAAGTGTGACTAATTAAGGAAAATTGGTCAAAAATAATTATGGAAAAATATTTTCAAGTCTCAGAAAATTAAGAAAAAATAAGGATAATATTCCTTGAGAATTATATGAGGTTATATAATTGGTTTTATGATCAAATTGTGTCACATCCAGTAACATGATAATTAGGGATAAAGAATATTCCTGAATAGTTGAGGGCCAAAAAGGATAAGGAGGAATAGAAGAATTTTATTGGAAAATATTTATTATGATTTTTCATGTTAAATGTGAAAGGTTGACTAATTAAGAAAAATTGGTCAAATATAATTATGAAAAAATATTTCTAAGCCTTAGAAAATTAAGAAAAATAAAGATAATATTGTTTGAAAATTATATGAGATTATATAATTGGTTTTATGATCAAATTACCCTTAGAGAAATTACAAAGGAATTTAAGGGCAATTTAGGCCCATTTAAGGGATTTTATTTGGAAGATTCCAAATAAATATTTTTAAGGAGAATAAAATTCCAAGAAAATTTCTATGATATCCCAAAGAATTATAAGAGATTATGGAATTAAAAGAAGACCCTCAAGTATCTAATATTTTTCCTAATTCCTTTGAAAAGTGGAAACATAATAAAGAGAAAGAGATTAGTTTTTCTTTTTAGTTAATTAGTGGGAAATTAATTTTGAGACAAAGAGGGCAATTTAGGAAGATAGAAAGGAGGAGAGTAAATGATGGATTTGACAGAAAATAATTACAGAGGCCAGAATATTGTAATTATAGAAAATGAATTAAACCTAGAGTCAAAGTGCATCGATAAAAAAAGACTAGAGTCTTGCAATTCAAATGGCTCACATTTGGGCATTTGTCAAGGCCCCAATAGAGAGGATTTGAATTTGCCAAGTATCACTCCTCAAATAGAGAGGCTTTTGACTTTTGGTAATTAACTTCTTTGGAATTAGTTACTTAAGAAAGAGAAACTGAGATAAAAGGGGCTAATGACACTTGTAGCTTCATTTATGATGGTGGTTGGGATATCTTTGGTTCATTAAAGGAGCTCTCCCACCCCTATTTTCAGATTATTATTATCATCAAGAGTAAACAAGAGAGAAAAGAGAGAACTTGGAGGAGAAATCAAGAGAAAGCCATCAACTTTAATCATCCAAGCAAGGTTTAAGGTTAGACTTTTTGGTTCTAAGTTGTGCCTTGCTTTGTTTACTTGAGTTGTATGGCTAGAAATTCATGGTTTCCCCTTTTTTCTTGTGCTGGCCAAAACATGTTTATGGGAAGGGAAGAAGTTTTGTTGTTTAACATGGTAGAACACTTCAAAGCATGATAGATCCTAGTGGTTACAAGTGGTTGTAGGTTGTTTTTGAAGTGTTTTCTTTGTTGTGTTGCATGAGGACCATTTTGGCCAAGGAAAGAACTGGACCCTAGGGTGTGTTTTTCTTTGTTTTGATACTTTCATTGTGTTCAAAATAGAAAATGATGTCGAATAAACCTAAAGAACAAAGGTTGGAAGCATTAAAGCCAAAGTTGTAATTTTTAGAAAATGAACCCTATGGTTTGGCCAAGATGAAACTAGAAGAGGGAGTTTTATTTTCTTAAATCCAAGAAGATATTTGGAATCTACATGAAAAATCATGTAGGAACAAGCCAAGAGGGAATTTTTAGGGTTTATGAAAAACAAACTCTAAAATTTAAAGAACAAAGGTGGAAGCTTTAAGGGACAAGAGTTGTCCTTGAGTATGTTTTTGTTTTTCCATGGTTTGGTTGGTGATTCTTGCTACCTTTGTTGTGAATTGCCATGTTAGGGTTTGACATTTGTGGAAACAAGAAAGAAGAACAAGAAAATAAAAAAGCATTGGATCAAGGTAGTGGGATTTAATTAGCCATTAATGTTAACTTTGTATTATTTTTTATGACATGAATGCTTGCTATTATATGGTTGAACTATGATGTTTGTGATATAATTACTCCTTGCATTTGTTGCCATGGCCTTGCATGTTGAGGTTGCCTATTTATAAGAAGATTAGTTCTCCTATGATAGCTAATGTTGAAATGCTTTATAATGATGCATGTTGGTGTTTTGGTTGATTGATCTTGCTACTGGGATTTTACTAAAATCTCGTCCCCCATATGTAACCTAACATTTTAGGGGTTGAATCATTAAAAAGGAGGCTATAAATTCAAGGATAAAAATGGTGATGAACCATGAGGAAACAATTATGTTTGGTCATGTATAAGTATATATGCTTGATGCTGTAACCCTATGCAGGATGCCAATTTTGAGCTATGTTTTTATTAGGTTACTGAATGCATTAAATCATGAAATTTGGTATGAATTTAGATCACATTCTAAGCTTCAATTCGATAGGTAGTACGTTAAAAATGGCCAACTACATGATTTATAATGATTTTTCAAAGTTAAGGTCCAGAATCTGAAAAAAGAGTTTTTAGCAAAAGGACAGAGGTGATTTTCACAAAACTTGACACTTTTTTAAATGGAATTGGTTTACAAGATTCCTTAAAAGAGCATTCAAAGATATTTTTATAGAAATTTGAACCACTCTATTTCAATTTTTCTAGATTAAGTTGTGAATTTCCAAAGTTGAGCCAGAAAAATTGGATTTTTACCCGATGAACAGTGAAAATCTGAAAATCAGTGTTTTTTTGTGATAAAATTGAGCCACGACCATCCAATATGGTCTAAAATGGTTTAATTGAACCCTAAGCTGATACAATAGTAAGATGTAACAAATTGCCCTTAGAGAAATTACAAAGGAATTTAAGGTTGATTTAGCCTAATTTAAGGCCATTTATTTGGAAAATTCCAAATAAATATTCCAAATAAATACTTGGAAGAAGAATAAAACTCCAAGAAAATTCTTATGATGTCCTAAGAAACCTTAGCAGCACAAGCAACAGAACAATCGCCTAGACTGATAATGCCAGCAGTAGACCCCGATAGTATTCAACAATGGATGGCACGTTTCTGTAAACACAACCCACCATCATTTCACAGAGTATTTGACGTCTAAGTGACAGAAGACTGGATTAACCACTTGGAGAAGATCTTTAAAGTATTAGACTGCCTAACGGAGTAGAAAGCCTAGATGGCAATTTACAAGTTAAAGAAAGATTGTGACATCCCAAAATTTGAAACCCTAGTAATGGGAATGTGACAAATGAGACATGATTGATAAGCATAAGGTATGAGTAAAGCATGGAAACCCAAAATGGGACGAAACTGACTTTATCAGGTCTCTAGGGGCAAAACGGTAATTTTAAGAAAAGTTCTTAAAAATTTCTTAAAAATAGAAAAAGGTAGAATTAGGGGTTGTTTAAGTCACATATGATGTTTTGGGAGTGAGAATTGTTAGGATTATGGTTTTGATGATAACAAAGTTAGATTTAAGTAGTTCAGTATGTTGATCGATCATCTGATCGATCAAGTATTTATCGATAAGCTATCAGATAAAATGTCAGTGCAAGCCAGTAATTTAAATGAGATTTTGATCGATAAGTTGTTCGATAATCCGTTGATCGATAAAATGATCGATTATCGCTAACATAGAAATTATACAAGTTTATAGTTAATTATCGATCACTTGATCGATAACATAAGATAATCGAACAAGTAACAGATAAAGAGAACCAAAGCCAGAGTGCATTTATCGATCACATGATCGATAAATCAGTTATCGATGAAGAGTCCGATAAATGGTAATACACTATACTCGTTCTGTACATTGATTTTGTCACCATTTATCGATCACATTATCGATCATTCATTTATCGATAATATGATCGAACATTGCTCACTGACTCTTTGAATGCAGGTACTCATCATAGCTGCTGATCTCGATAACATTATCGATCACCAAGTTATCGATCACATGATCGATAATCAGTATTTTATCTGCTCTTACTTAACCAAGTTATCGATAACATTATCGATAATCTAATCTTTCTGAATAGTACTTTTTCATATAACATGATCGATAAATGGCTTAGAACAAAATCTTCATTTCACAGTTTATCGATAACCTGATCGAACACTCACTGATCGATCACCTATTCGATAAACCCAATTTATCCTTACTCTTCACTGAGTGATTTTCACATGGTATTTATCGATAACATTATCGATCATAAATTTATTGATAATGTGATCGATCAACATGAATTGAAGTTTCATTTCAATAACACTTGAATTATCGATTATCTGATCGATTAATGAGTATTTGATAAACTGTTCGATCACGGTACTTTTCCAGTTCTATCTCAATTAGCTATGATGGTTCTCAAATTCAACTCTCTTTTTGCTTCCAAACTATTTTTAGCATGCATGATCATTTTGCTAAGTGATTTATAATCAAAATGACTCTGATCTTTCTCTGGTTCACATATAAGCATAAGTGTCTCAGCTGCATTTTATCGATCACTTGATCGATAAATCAATAATCCATTACTTGATCGATAATCTTATTCAACTAATTCAAAAAGCTTTCACTCTGATTATCGATAACCGGATCAATCAACCAGTGATCGATCAGCACTTCGATCAAGGATGTCCAGATTGTTATTCTGCATATTTAACAGTCTTTTTAAATCCACCTGAATACAATGACTAATCATTCTATCATCTGTTCAGTTCTACCTTAAGGTCTACATTGCAAAGATTAACTTATTGAAGTTAAAAGTGTTGTTGCAGATTACAAAGAGAAATCACAACGACTCTTCAACGGTTGATTACATAGCCTGTAACCTACTGTGTCAGAAGCCCAGAGGCATTAATTGTGGAACCGTTGTAATTGGGAAAACACGTAAATGGAGTCACAATGGCTAGAAGCTCTTCAGTCTAATGATTACTTAACAACGTCAACCATAAAAGGCGCGAAGAAGCATTAATGAACGGAATTGAATACCCGAGCTACCGTCTGTGATCATTTATTATTGCATTCAATACTCTATTCTTTTAATCTTACTGAGCATCAGTGTTTATCTTCTATACACTCTGTAAGAGAGATTACTCACTTATCATTGATTACATTAGAGTGATACTCAAGAGTGTGGACTCTTGAGTGTGGGTTTGTAACCTTACGTGAAGTAAGGGGGAGTGATTGAGTGAATCAATTACTGTACTGAGGCGCCAAGAGCCCGATCAATCTTGAAAGATGGTGAAATAATCAGAGGTGTTCTGAGGACTGGACGTAGGTCAAGTGGTTAAGACCGAACCAGTATAAACCTTGTGTTTGTCTCTCTACGGTGAAACCTTCCTAAACTTACACTCTCTGTTTTTGATAGTATTCATTTTTAATTACGTAATTTTTTCTATCTCACCCAATTCACCCCCCTCTTGGGTGAGACTGCCACTAACAAGAATGGCCCAAAATAAATTTTGGTGAAAATTCCCAAAAAAATAATTATTTTTGGGAAAATAGGGAAAAATAAAGGGGAATTAAAGTGAAATAATTATTTTAATTACCTAAGGACTCCACAAATTCAAGGAAAAATATGGATACAGTCCCTAGGAATATATATGAATTTATAAAAAATTTTCCAAGCATTGAAAATGTAGAAAATATTTTATGGGGAATTTACTTCCGAATTCCTATCGGTAAAGACTCGATTTCAGAGAAAATGTGAAATAAATACCTAGAGGTCTTGAAAAATTCCCAAAAATTCCATATCACACTTTTGGAATAAATAGGGATTTATCATGAAATGAAATAGAATTTTTGAAGCCCTTAGCTATTTTTCCTATTAGGGGGCAAAAAATTGAGTATTGTGTGACCAAATGATTTTTAAAATTACCCTAACCAATTCCATTGCTTCCTAATCAATTTTTACCATTTAGTTAGCATCTAACAAGGCCCAAATTCATGCCCATCATGACCAAAACAGCTGGCTTGTGTGCTGGGCAAAGTTTCAACCATTGGATCAACTCTCTTGAAATTTGAGTCAAAGCATGTGTGGCCAGGATTGCCCCCTAATTTTGGCCGACTTATGCACTTAATTTTAGGGCAGAAATAGCTTCCCAAGGGCAGGTTTTGGGGCAGTAAATGAGGTCCATAAATGCCCCCATAACTTACCCAAAAGTCCAACAAAAATCTGGAAAAATAGGAGAGGTTCTGCACAAATTTTTCTTGACTTCCAAGTACCCTTTAAACCACTTCCAATCCAAGGCTAATCATCAAGCTTTAATCCAAGACTCCTTAAGGTATGTCTAGGCTTTAATTTGATGCATTTTTAATGGCCAAATCGTGACTTAAATTGAGGGGGGAAGTGCTGTTCCATTTCTGTTTTGCTGGAAGCTCTAGGAGAGGATAGCAAATTGAGTTATGAGCTTGTGTTGTTGATGTTTGTTACTGTTTCAAATGGGTTATGGAAGAAATTACCCTAGGACCTATGACCATTTAGCTCGGCCAACTCAAGAACTCAAGGGTAGGAATTGTTTCAATGAGTTTTAATGGTTCCAATGGATTTAAAATGTGATTTTATGTAGTATTATGCTATGAAAGTATGTTTAAATTCATTGGAATCAAATGTGGAAATTTATGAACCTAAGGGGAGGTGTTCGACCATCTTGAATTCATGGACTTATGATTGGGTTTTGATGGTTTTGATGCTTCCATTGAATTCCTTGGGTGTTTTTGTGTAGGGTTATGTGGAGGAATTGAATTTGGAAGCATTAAAAATCAAAGTTGGAAATTTTGACATCTTCCCTTGTAAAAATTCGTTTTTGCTTTGACCAGAACTTAAGAAAGGGATTTGATTTGATATTTGAATTCTACATGAAAAATCATGTAGGAATGGCCAAGGAGGTTTCTTGAATCAAAGGGAAAACAATTAGGCCAAGAATCCAAAGAAAGAGGGTTTAATGTTTAAGTAATGTGTAATGTGTTTAAATAATTGTTGAATGATTGGCATTGGTGTTGGTTTGATAGGTACTTTGCCAAATCCTCAAGAGAACATCTTGAACCTAAAGGAAATCAAGAACCAAGTGTCCAAAGGTAGCATTGAATTACACTTTGATTGCTTTCTTGCTTACATTGATGTGTTAATGTGTATGTGTGCAATATGTGCCATGATGTGACTAAGCTTTATTGCAAATGTTGATTACAATGTTTGAATTATGTTGCCTTGGCATTATGTCCACTGAATATGTGTATGATAGCTTGTTTTCCATGGCATAAAAGTATGAACACATAAACAAGATAAATGCACAAAAGCATTCCACGTAGTGTTTGCATGAATACATGATAATTGTGATTCTGTGCTACTGGGATTTCTTTGAAATCTCACCCTTATGTTTAACACCATCTAGGAGGAAGTTCAAGCAAGGGCAAAGGCAAAGAAATTGTTCCGGAGGCCTAATGAACAATTAATGTACCCTAGTGTAAATTTTGGAACTTGTTATGTAATATTATGACTTTAGAAATGTTTGTTGGATAATAGCTCCTAATGAGAGCCAAGCATGTATGCCTATGTTTAAACATGTGAAAGTATAGTAGAATGTATGTTCAAGCATGTGTTAAGTCCCAAATGATTAAGGGTGGGTAAAAGGTTAAGAAAGAACCAAAACAAGTGTAGTTAGGGGATGAACTTTCTCTAGAAAGGACCAAACCTGGTACATATGAAAGAAATAGCAAATGTTTGAATCTAGACTTGAAATTTGTAGACTGATAGATCACATTTTTAGTTTTAGATCAAGTGGTAGATCATTAAATTTAGAATTTTGTGTAACGAGCTATGCCCTTCCAAAGTTGGGCAAAAATATTGAAAATTTCAGAATTTACCAAATGAACAATACATAATTGCGTGGAAATTGGTATTGATCTGTGAGAAATTGATACCTATGAATATTTTTCCTATGTAGAGAATTTCATAAGCTTTGTGTGAGACTTAAAACCACTCTATTTTGATTTTTCTACATTTAGTTATGATTTTTTAAAGTTGACATGATTTTTAGGGGTTACATGAATAGTAACCGAAATCAAAATTTTAAATCTTGGTTTACACCTGCTTTGAGCATCGTGTAACAATTCCGAATGGTTCTAAATGATGTATAATGGGGTTTAAAATAAAGGTGTGATAAAGATACTGACCACTGGTGGAAGAATACTGAACTTATTTTGGATGCTCAGAATATGAGGGTGACATAGGAAGTGTTCCTATGGCAATTCCATGAGAAATATTTTCTGAGGTCAGTCAGGGATGAAAGGGAAGCAGAATTCCTGACCCTAAAGCAAAAGGATAATGAGCCATTTAAGGAGTATTTAGCTAAGTTCATCTGTCTCTCCCACTATTCTAGTTACCTGCGTTACAAAGATGATGAGAGGTGGATGACAGAAAAGATAGTCAGAGGACCGAAGCAGTCCTTAAGGGAGATGATTACTCCTAGGCAATTCGAGTACTTTAACAGGGCAATTGAGGCCTACCGAATTATAGAGAATAGCCTAAGCCAGGGTCTAGATAATTTCATCAAAAGGATAATTATCTCTGTAATGCAAATAGTGAGAATGACGAACCTTAGGAAGGCGGTAGTGGCGGGATATGTTATCTGTGGTGAAGGAGTAATTCACACGCTGGTCACGGAACACGATGGATAACATGCCATTAAGGCGAGCGTAGGTGTAAAAGTGGTGGACGAAGGCATCATTGCCCATTTCTCGTGGGCGAACCAATTCGGTCAATTGGGATTCCCAGAGTTGTTAGACAAGGGGGTTGTCTGGTGGGTCAAGAGGAAAGGGTCTCTCCTTAAGGAGGGGATGTTGGTCTACTAACTTATAGAGGTTGTCATAAGACAAGTCTTCCTCTGAGTCAGAGTCAGACGTGGGCAAGGGTTCAGGGCGCTTGGTGTGAGGCATTGTCCTGTAGCAACAAACAACAAAAACACTAAACACAGAACAAACAACCACAACCTAAAGAACCCAGAAAAAACCAAAATTACAACCTAGACAGTAGCAAATGGTTATATAATGATTCATAGGTTTTCAGAGGATCAAAAACTTTCAGAATTAAGTAAAGAGATTAAAGAAAAACACAATGTACTATGAATCATTAGATAACCTACAGGCTACATAACTACAATTTAACAACAAAATAACCCAACCCAACAACACAATACCAGAACAAACAAGCTAATTAACAACTAAACAAAATTAAACTAAAGGAAAGAATAAAGGAAGAGAGAAACATACCACAAGAGAGGGGGAGAGAAGGACTGGCGCGCACGGTGGAGGAAAGAGAGAGAGGGAACCGAAAATTGGAAGAGATAAGGGAGAAGAGAAGAGAAGAGAGGGGGAAGGTGACGGGTTAGAGGGAGATGGAAGGCAGAGGGAGGGGTTCAAATGGTTGAGGAAAGGGAGAAGTCGAAGAGGGGGTTCAGAATGAGAGGGAGGAGTCGACGGCTTCAAAAAGGAAGGGAAGTGCGAAATAAAGAAGGGACCGACGGCGGTAGAATTGAATAGGTTAAAGGGGGTTTAAATGAATGGGCAGGGGAAAAGATTGAAATGGGCTCAGGAGAGAAGGGTGGGTGAGTCAGAAATGGGGGGGCAAAAAGGGAAATTCACACAAAAAACCAGGGAAAAAATGAAACCGTCCAGCGTAGAAACGGCGGGTTCGCCGCGGCGAACCATGCCCGAGGCGAAAACAAAGGGAGAAAAAAAGGGTTTCGTCGCGGCGAAGGTGAAAGTTCACCGTGGCCAAACCTTCTCGAGAGCAACAACAGAGACTAGCGACCTTCGCCGCGGCGAAATATCACCGAGAGCAACACAAGAGAAATAGAACCACTTCGCGGCGGCGAAGGCTCGGGTTTGCCGCGGCGAAGTGTCATAGAGAGCACAAAATAAAGCATAAACACTCAAACATCAGAGAAACACAACACCAAGCAACAGATGAAGCTGGATACTTCAAAAACTTTAAAGTGTATCAAAAGAGATCAGAAGGTGTTCAATAAGTCCATGATTAAGCAGTATACCACAGACAAACTGTCTCAATCAATTTGAATCATATAATTCATTAAAAGTACCAAATCATCAAGCACAAAATAAGATAGGATAGATATCAAAACTTCCAGGGGGTCTTATTGAATTCAAACAACAACTACACTACTTCCTACTGAAAAGGGTTTCTCCCCTACACTCATTCAATATACAATGCACAAAACATAGCAAGATCAATAATTAAGCAAAAGCATGTAAATGAGTGAAGGAAAGAAACGACCAGGGAGTTAAGGAGGCTTTTGGTTTTCATGGTAGAGCTTCAGTAGATGGCCATTAACTTTGAATCTGGCCCCGGTCTCCTCATGTAGTAGCTCCACCATACCAAAATTATGTGCTTTAGTGACTGTGTATGGCCCATCCCATTTGGTGTTGAATTTTCCTTGCTTGAAGGTAAATCGAGCCTTGTACAACAGCACTCTATCACCTTCCTTGAATTCCTTTCTCAAGATACCTCGATCATGCACAAATTTGGTCTTCTCCTTGTAGAGTCTGGAGTTCTCATAAGCTTCAAGTCTAATCTCCTCCAGCTCTTGCAGAACATAAAGCTGAATCGGTAAAAGAATCACAAGTCAAGTCAGAAGAGTCTACTCCCCTTGTGTCTTCCGGTAGCCTACTCAGGTGATCGGCTACTTGATTCACTGCCCCGGGTCTATCCTTAATCTCAATGTCAAACTCCTGAAGCAATAAAGCCCATCTAATCAATCTTGGTTTAGATTGTGGCTTTTTAAGCAAATAGCGGATAGCTGCATGATCTATATACACAACCACTCGAGAATTGATTAGATATTGTCTAAACTTGTCTAAAGCAAATACAATGGCAAACATTTCTTTCTCGGTGGTGGTATAGTTGACTTGAGCTGGGTCAAGTGTTTTAGAGGCATAGGCTATAACTCTAGATTGCTTCTCCTCCTTCTGGCCAAGCATAGCACCCACTACACAATTAGAACCATCACATGAGAGTTCAAAATGTAAATTCCAGTTGGGTGTAGTCAAAATAGGAGGTGAAACAAGCATAGGCTTGAGAGTATCAAAAGCATGTCTACATTTTTCATCAAAATTAAATTCAACATCCTTTTTAAGTAGAGTAGAAAGGGGCAAGGCAACTTTACTAAAATCTTTAATAAAACGCCTATAAAACCCTGCATGCCTAAGAAAAGATCTCAAGTCTTTCAGACAAGTGGGGTAAGGCAAAGATGATATAACTTCAATTTTAGCCTTATCAACCTCAATCCCCTTACTAGAGATGAGGTGACCTAACACTATGCCATTGCCCACCATGAAATGACATTTCTCAAAGTTTAAAACAAGATTTTTGGCTATGCATCTCTCTAGAGCTTGCCTTAGGCTATTTAGGCACTGATCAAAGCTCTCCCCATAAACCGTAAAATCATCCATGAAAACTTCCATATTGTGCTCTAAGAGATCACTAAAAATCACCATTATGCACCTTTGAAAGGTGCCTGGAGCGTTACATAACCCAAATGGCATCCTTCGATAAGCAAAGGTACCAAAGGGGCATGTGAAAGTGGTTTTGTCCTGATCCTCGGGAGCTATGGGTACCTGAAAATAGCCAGAAAAGCCATCTAAAAAGAAGTAATGTGATTTACCAGCTAGTCTCTCCAACATTTGGTCAATGAAGGGTATAGGAAAGTGATCCTTACGTGTTGCATCATTAAGTCTCCTATAGTCTATGCACACACGCCATGAGTTTTGAACCCTTGTAGGAATTAACTCATCCCTTTCATTCCTTACTACTGTTACCCCACTTTTCTTTGGCACAACATGCACCGGACTGACCCACTCACTATCAGAAATTGGATATATTATCCCAGCACTCAACAATTTAGTTATTTCTTTCTTAACTACATCTAATATGAGAGGATTCAATCTTCTTTGGGGTTGTCTCACTGGTTTTGATTCCTTATTCAGTAAAATTCTATGTGTGCACACAGCAGGACTAATTCCAGGTATATCTGCTAGTGTCTAACCTATTGCCCTTCTATGCTCCCTCAAAATAGATAAGAGTCTCTCTTCCTCACTCTCAAACAGTGAGTTAGCAATTATAACAGGTAGTTGTTCATTAGACTCAAGGAAAGCATATTTTAAAGTAGGATGTAAGGGTTTCAAATCAAGTGTAGGTGGTTGCACAATAGAAGGAATCAATTTATGAATTTCAAGAGAGAACAGATTACTCCCCTTTCCTTCAACCAGTGATAATTCCTCAGCCTTGTAGTTGACTTCCTCTCCAAGCGTTGAACCAACTTCTAGTTGATCTACAGCAACTGCCTTAGAGGGATTCTTCTCCATGACTTCTTCCTCCATATCTGAAACAACAACAGGAAACCTTTTCCCAAGGGAACCAACACTGATAATAGAGGAATCAAAGTCTACTTTGGAGTCAAGGGAGGAAACAGAAAATGTGTGTGGGATAGAAAGCATGCAATTAACCACAGTACAATCAAGACATGTAACATCACCACCACATGAGCAAGTAGAGGTGTAGAGTAAAGAGATGAAAAGGAAGAAATGGATTCATTCTCATCAATAGATTCATCAGTGTAAATATCAGAATAGAAAGAGTCATTTTGTAATTCAACTTCAAAACAAGCATCCTCAACAGCAATGTTTATCATGTTAACCCCCAAAAGTGAATAGTCCTCATAAGGATGTTTCATTGCTTCATACATGTTAAAAGAAACTTTATTATCACCCACCTCCATAGTTATGGTGCCCTCTTTCATGCTAATCATGGTATTAGCAGTCCTTAAGAAAGGTTGACCAAGGATGAGTGTAGTGTCATTTACAAGTTCAGAAGACATGTCAAGCACATAAAAATCAGCAGGAAACACCAATCCCTTAACTTGGACTAAAATGTCTTCAATAATGCCCTCAGGATACCTAATAGTCCTATCAGCTAATTGGAGCACAGCAGTAGTAGACTTAAGAGTCTTGACTCCTAGAGAGGTGTATACAGACTTAGGCATGACATTAATGGCTGCCCCTAGATCTAACACGGCTCCCCCTATAGTAACCTTTCATATGGTGCAAGGGATAGTGAAAGATCCAGGGTCTTGACACTTTACAGGAATTTGGGGTTTAAACAATACAGACACATTAGAGGGTAATTGGACTCTTTCATTAGGTTTAAATCTCCTCTTTTGAGTGCATAATTCTTTTAAGACCTTAGCATACTTAGGAATCTTTTTAATCAGGTCAAGCAAGGGTATATTCACTTCTACTTTCCTAAATGTCTCAAGCAACTCATGATCTTGCCTCTCCTTACCCATTTTCACATTTTTCAAATAAGCATTAGGGAAAGGTAGTTCATTGATGTTTACCTCCTTACCTTCCTTGCTTGAGGCTCCATGATTGCTTGGCTCAGATTCCACAGTTTTCCCCTTGCCATCATGTTCTTTTGAGGCTTCTTTCAGCTTTAGCCTCTTCTCCTTGGAGCTTTCAAACTGCTTCTCTTTTGAAGGTGCTTGTGGTAGCTCATCACACAAGATCTCCTCATCTATAACTTCATCCTCCTCTTCTCTAAATTTCACTTGCTTCCCACTCCTAAGGGTAATAGCATTTAAGCCCTTAGGATTGATAATAGTGTTGGAGGGGATTGCGCCACTGATCTTTGCTTGTTGCTCACTTATGTTGTTGGACAACTGAGTTACATAGGAGTTCATGTTCTCAGATTTAGTCTCCCATTGCTCCATCCTCTTTTCCAAAGCATTAAATCTAGCATCATTCTTGGATGAGTCTTGTTGAATTAGTGAAGCTAAGGAGTTAAACTGAGTAGCGTTAGCAGCCCTTTCTTCCTTCATTAAGGCCATCATATTTTATAGGAGTTGATTAGTTTCATCCTTAGGTGGGACAGTTAGGGCTTGAGATTGGTTTTGGAACTGGTTTGAAGATGGGCCAACTCCTCCACTCTTCTGAAATCTATTTGGAGGTCTACTATCATCATTCCTCCAGCCCAATCGAGGATTTGCTTTCCATCCCTCATTGTAAGTGTTGGAGTAGGGGTCCCACTTTTGATTTGGATGGCCTTGGAAGACTACAGACACTTCCTCATAGCGGTCTGGACAAACACTAGAAATATGCATGACTGATCCACATGTTTCACAATTAGGCGCTGTAATGTCCATAGGAGCGGATGGGCGATGCACACTCATATTCTTCAATTCAGCAGTGATCAAAGACAATTGAGATGTCACTTTGCTTCCTAAAGAATCTACTTTTGATTCCAAAGCGTCCATTCTCCTACTATGTACCGAAGCAGCTCCCACCTTATGCACTCCTCTAGTATCTCTCACACCATGTTGTTGATGATTCAGGGCCATCTTCTTTATCAAATCCCAAGCCTCCTCAGCAGTGGAGTCTATCAAAGATCCTCCCGATGCAGTATCCAACATACCCTTCTTTTGGTTCTTTAACCCATTATAGAAGTACTGCACCAGTTGTTCATCCAAAATTTGATGATGTGGGCATCTTGAAAGTAGGTCTTGAAATCTATTCCAGTAATCATAGAGAGATTCGTCATAGTCTTGCTTGGCAGAATAAATCTCCTTCCTCATTGATGAAGTACGAGAAGCCAGAAAGTATTTCTCCAGAAATGCCTTCCTTAAGTTCCCCCAACTGTGGTAAGCATCAGCTACATGTCTTGGGAGGCTCATGTACCATTCCCTAGCTTTTCCTTCCAAGGATAGATGAAAAACCTTCAATAGCACTTGGTGCAATGATGCTCCCACAGGCTTCATACTCTGACAAATCATGGAAAGAGATTGCAGATGGAGGTATGGGTCTTCTCCTGTTAAGCCATGAAATTTGGCAAGAGAGTTAATCAATAAACCTTTAATCTCAAAGTTAACTTCAAAATTTGGACAAGCCGCAGTAAAAGGGTCAAAATTTACATCAGAAGTTGTGGCTTCTCTAATTGTTCTTCTCCTAAGGTTTCCATTATTTTCTCCTACTCTCTCTTGTTCACCATTACCACCATTCCTCACTTGATTAGCATTCAGGTTAGGATTAGGTTGGTTTTGTGGTAATTTAGCCATTATCTCTTGGTCAGTAGGCTCACTCTCACTACTAGATAGGCTAGATTCCACAGAAATATTCTCTTGCTCAATCACCAACTCACTTGTCCCCTTAATTCTTTTCTCTCTTCTTATCTCTCTGAGTCTTCTCTCAATCTCAGGGTTATAGGGCACAAGTTTTGTTTTCCGTGGCATGCAAGATAAAAGTCACAAGAGAAAGAGCAAACAAAATTGACTTGCAATACATAAAGTCAACTAAAAGCATGCAATGTGATGAATGCAAGTGTATGGGTGAGTATGCAAGTATATGCATAGAAAGAGAAGCAAAAAGTGTAAGTTTCAAAATTTTTCAGAAGAGTTCACCGCGGTGAAAGCAGAGGTTGACCGCGGCGAAGGTTGACAGAGGCGACCAGATATTTGATTGCAGGGAGTTGGCCGCGGCGAAAGCAAATGTTTACCGTGGCGAAGGTATCCCGAGAGGAATCCTTCGGTTTTTCAAATAGTTGGCCGCGGCGAAGTGTCACAGAACGCTTATCAGATATTGGACTCCACTGATGCAATGCGAGAGATGCTGAAAATCAAGAAAATCAGTATATTTGTTTGTATTTCCAAAAATTTTGATGCTATGCAAGATGAAAACCTATACTATGAAAAAATATGCAACTAAACTACCTAAGATGCTACCCAAAAAGATCAAAACTTCAATTGACAACCAATCAGCACAAGCTAACCTAAAGAACCAATTTCTTGGCTCCCTGGCAACGGCACCACTTGAAGAGAGCCTTTTTTATCGTTCGCTTTGGGGTTCTCACTCAAAAATAAATCCAAGCTATGCAGTATAATGCAAACTCAAGACGTTTCACGCTTGGAAGCCTTAATTAATTACTTAAGTTAGACTAAATGCCATGCAAAGTAAGGAAAAGGGGTTTTGGGGTTTTTAACATTTAAATGAATGGTGCCTAAACTGAATGCAATGAAAACAAACCTAAGATACTATTTTTTGGAGTTTTTAAGATAATAATGATGTAATGGAAGTGATTGATAGAAAATCTCTTGAAAATGGTTTTGATGGCAATCATAGTTCACTTAAATATTGGGAGTTTCAAAATCCATTAGGTTTTCTTAATAAGAACCTCATTAACTCAATGAGTCTAAAGCTTTCATTAATGAACTCATTAATGAAAACTTTGTTTAGCTTCCCTAATGTGTAAATTTGGAATGATCATGCATTTGGCTCAATGTAACACACAATCAACTCAGTACCAAAACATAACCATGCAAGATAGGAGAGAATCATGAGAGTTACAATAAGCATATATGCAACCATATATATTTAAGCACAAAATTCTACATCAATCAATCCAAATTACAAATGCTAATCAGTAACCACTGATTACAAAATTAACCTAAGTGTCTAACTAAGGCTTTACAACTCCTATACGTAGGAAATTATAAACACATAGCTAGAAACTAAAGATTAAAACTAAAACTCCCCTTTGAAGCTTGGGAACTCATGCTACTCCACCATCTTTAAGAGTTGGAAAAGCTTAGCTCATCATAGCCTTGGAATCAGCTCCAACCAGAGGTAGATTTTCAGCCATAACAGTAAGGAGATGAAGGAAATGAAAATGGATAAAGAAGTGCAGGAAAAATGGAAGGTGAGGGAGATGGAGATGGAGGATTAGGGTTCTGTGGGAAAGATGAGAAGAGATGATGATAGAAACGTAGGTGGTGGTTGAATAATAAGGGTCTGACCTCACCATACCCAAAATAGGGTTTCTTGTTGGAAATTGTGCCCTAGGGGCCAATCATTATGTTATAAACATTGTTGATTTATCAATTTATTAATTACGTTATCATATTATTTGCATGTTTACTGTGATAACCATCCTTGGATAACTCATGATTTATCCTAAATGTCCTTGGTCAGTCATCTATGTGGGAGCAGAGATGAAATAAGACCAGTATGACTTTAAAGATATATAGAGATATAAATTAAAGTCATAGGCACATGTAAGAGTACAAGGTGTTGGACCGACTCGCTATGAGAGAGCTGCATGGGTTAAGTCATAAGCTTCTCTCATATATAAACCATGTCACTGTGCCCTTTGACCTGAGATCGTGATGGATTCCTACATGAGAAAAGCTCAGCTTTGACCTAGTCAAAAGTCACTTTTGACCGAGTGATCATAAAGACTATGTTCAGGCTTAGTGGTTTTTCATGCGGAGGAATGTGAATGGTCAAGATGGAATTTGTCCCTCACATTCGTAGAGAGATATTACTGGGCCCCTCGATGAGTGAGTCTGAGAAATGTATGGCCATACTGTAATGGAAAGGTAGTTCCGTTTCTATACTCAGACTACTCAGGGATCGAGAAAGTAACGGTTATGAATAGGAGGATGACGTTCTCCATGCCTCATCCATGACCAAAATGTCGTGTGACAAAAGGGACGCGATATGGTTGTATGAAAGGTTGCATCGTTCAACGATCCTCATATGTTTTGGGTAGTCGTGATGTCTTGCTAGAGACCGCTTACGACTTGTGAGTCATTATAATTAATGGCCCACTGCCAACTTCATATGGGCCTATAGGGTCGCACACAAAATAGCCCAACGCGAGTTATGATGTCCAGATTCATTGAATCTAAGATATGTCTAGATTCAATGAATAATATAGGGTGGACGTGTATATATATATATATAAATTTGTATATATATATATTATATAAATATAAGAGATATTAATTATTAGATTTAATTTATAAGGATAAATTAGATCTATGTAAATTAATTCCGTCATATCTTTATTTTTGAATTAAATAAATAGGTGAATTAAATCTGTGAGACGGATTTAATATAAACCGTATTTATTTAATTGTTCTCTTATCTGATTATGCAATATTTGATATTGTATTAATTTCAGAATTAATTTAGGATTAATTTCGAAATTAAATATCATTCATAATACCTATAGCATCCTATATATTCGATATTAGGGAGCTAGGGTTTTGGTGAGTGAGAGTGAAAGCACTAAGCAGATAAGGGACGGCCAAAAGTGAGAAGAGAGGACGGATTTTTGAAAACCCTAGACGACATAGACGCTAGCATGTCGTTCGAGATTGAGGGCTACTCGTGTGGATACCGGTAGAGGGACCGGAGTTGTCGACTTCGAACGACAAAGGAGGCGAGCAGAGGCATCTTGAACGGCGAAATCACCGAGCCACCAGGAAATCGAACACCGAAGGTAATGCTTCTTACTACCTGACTTAAACGCGATCGGTAGATCCGGGCAAGGGATTGAAAGTTTTAAAATTTTAAGTTGATTTCCGCTGCGCGTCGTCTTTCAATTCCCTTCATTTCTAACCCGAAAATTGCGTGTATGGGTCGGTTCCTAGGGGTGGTGATTGAGCTCAAGATATTAGTTTCTTTTCATATCATTATCCATGATTTTGTTATACTTTCTGGTCCTTTTTGATGAAAATTATGCTTAACTAAGATTTATAGTTCTTACTTTAAGTTAGTGTCATTTTGATGATTAAATTGTCATAATTGGTTGTTAATTGGATTCAATTGACTTCTAGGACAATTGGTACTTCAATTTGTTACTTTTTTATTGTAGGACACTAAAGATTTGGGCCAGAATTGAAGAACTCAAGGCAATAGAAGCAGGAAAGGACCCTCTGCCTAAGTTCGCCGCGGCACACATCTCACTTCGTCGCGGCGAAAACTCATCCGTGAAGAAAGGTCTCTCTGCCATGTTTCACCGCGGCGAACCTATTCTTCACCGCGGCGAACCTCTCGAAGCAGTAAATCCCAGACCCGACCATTTCGGGAAATTTTGACCTACCCATCCCCAGAAACCGACCCATGCACGTAAGTTTCGGGTTAGAAACCCTATTTTGGGTATGATGAGAGTAGATGACCATTATTCAGCCTCCACCTTCGTATCTTTCATCCTCTTCTCTCATTTCCACCTCAGAAACCCTAATCCCATTTTCCATTTCTTCCATCTGCTGCTGCCATGGCTGAAGAACAACACCTAGTTGGAGTTGATTCAAGAGTTATGACTAGCTAAGCTTCTCAACTCTTGAATATGGTGGAAGAAGCATGAGTTCCAAGAGCTTCAAAGGGGAGTTAGCTTCATCTATAAGTTCTAGTTCTTTATTTATGAATCTCTAGGTCTAGGATTTGTACATTTGGGCTGAACTATTTTGATTATGGTTGTAATCAATTCTGGATGATCATTTTGTGTATTGGATTAGTTAATGTTGAATTTGAGCTCTAATATATGTGGTTACATGTATGTTTTTATGCAACTCTTTTGATACTCTCTGTCTTGCGTGGTAATGTGTGATTGTTGAGTTGATCTGGGTTTGCATTTAACCAAGTGCATTAATTAATCTTAATACACACACCAAGTGAGCTTAATAGGATCTTATGAAATGGGTGACATTGATTAAGATCCTAGACTTAAAGAGTTCTTTAAGGTTTTCATTTAGAAAACTTGGTGATTTCTACTCCCAAAATTATTTTGAACTATGATTGCTTCAAAGCTGTATTCAAGAGATTACATATCATTAACTTCACTTCAGTACTACTATCTTAGAAAAAATCCAAAAACATAGTAACTTAGATTTGAATTAATTGCATTTAGTTTTGGTATTTCATTAATGGCTAAAAACACCAAAAACCCCCCTTTTTCATTACTCTGCATAGCATTAATCTAACTTAGACATCTAATTTGGGCTCCCAAAAGAGAACGACCCGAGTTTGCACTACTGCATAGCTTGGATAAATTTTTGAGCGAGAACCTCTAAGCGAACGACAAGAAAAGGCTCTCTTTCAGGTGGGTAGGTCAAAATTTCCCGAAATGGTTGGATCTGAAATTTGCTAATACTAGGGGTTCACCACAGCAAAACCATGGCTTCGCCGTAGAGAACCATGGCCGAGAGCTTTCCTTCTTGACGGACGATGTTCGCCGCAGTGAAAGTAGAAGTGTGCCGCGGCGAACTGAGGCAGAGGCTCCTCTCTTGCTTCTTGTGCCTTGAGTTCTTCAATTATGGCCCCAATCTCTAGTGTCCTACAATAAAAAGCAACAAATTGAAGTGTCAATTGTCATAGAAATCAATTGAATACAATTAATAACCAATTATGACAATTTTATCCTAAAAAAGACACTAACTTAAAGTAAGGACTCTTAATCTAAATTAAGCACAATTATCATTAAAAAGGGCCAGAAAATACCACAAAATCATGGATAATGTAATGAAAGATAATAATAACTTGAGCTCAATCAGTATTTGTGGAAGCAAGAAAGAAGAACAAGAAAATCAAAGAGTATTGGATCAAGGTACTGGGATTTAATTAGCCATTAATGTTAAATTTGCATTGTTATTTATGGCATGAATGCTTGCTATTATATGGTTGAACTATGATATTTGTGATATGGTTGCTCCTTACACTTGTTGCCATGGCCTTGAATGTTGAGGTTGCCTATTTATAAGAAGATTAGTTCTCCTATGACAGCTAATGTTGAAATGCTTTATAATAATGCATGTTGATGTTTTGGTTGATTGACCTTACTATTGGGATTTCATTGAAATCTCATCCCCCAAATGCAATCCAACATTTTAGGACCTAAAACTTCTAAGGGCAAGCTATAGATTGAAGGTTAAATTATGGTGTCAAACCATAAAAATTTATGGAATTTTGGTTATGTAAATATTTAGCTTGGAGAGTGCTGTAAACCTATTGACACCGCCAACTTTAAGCGACATTATGATTAAGTTCCTGATCGATTTTAACCATGAAATTTGGCATGATTGTAATCACGTTCTGAGATTCATTTTGATAGCTAGCACATTAAAAATGGCCCACTACACGATTTTTAATGATTTTTCAAATTTAAGGTCCAGAATTTGGAAAAAGAGTTTTTACCAAAAGGACAAAGGTGACTTTCACAAAAGCCTGACACTTTTTCAAATAGAATTGGTTCACAAGATTATTTTTCCTTGAAAGAGAATTCAAAGAGCTTTTTATATAATTTTCAATCACTCCATTTCAATTTTTCTAGATTAAGTTATAAATTTTTGAAGCTGGGCCAGAAAACTAGATTTTTAGCTGATGAACAATAAAAATCCAAAAATCAGTGTTTTTGTGACAAAATTAAGCCCAAGACCATCTAGTATGGTCCAAAATGGTTTTGCTTAAACCCTAAGTGAGTCTAATAGTAAGGTGTAACACGAACCATTTTCAAAAATTTTACCTACCCACTCATACAAATTGACCCAGTACACTTTATTACCAGTTTAGAAACCCTATTTCGGGAGAAGTTACATCACATACTCCACATACAGCCTTTATTTTGTTCTCTTCCATCCCTCTTTGATCTAACCCTAATTTTCCTCTATTTTTCCACTGTAAAACCTCCACCATAGAAAGCTCAGATTCATTCCTAGTTGAGATGCTTCAGATTTCTATGCATGGCTAGGCGTTTCTCTTCCTCTTGAAAGTATAGTAATGGCTGGAGTTCAATAAGCTAAGAAGGGGAGTAGTTTCATCCTAGTCCAACTATGAGTTTATGAATTTCTAGGTTTAGATTTTGTAATTTATAGTTGAACTATCTGATTATAGTTGCAATCGATTCTGGATTTCTATTTGTGTAGTGCATTGATTTTTATAGAACCTTTGAGTTTAAATATATGAAGTATCATGTATGTTAATTGTGATCTTTTGATTCTCTCTACTCTTGCATGGTTGTGTTTTGACATTGAGTTGATTTTGATTATATTTGACCTGTTGCATTAATCAAGTCTTTCTACACACACTAAGTGCATTTAACAGAATCTTGAGTAATAGAGTTCCATTACTTAAGATTCTGGACTCAAAGAGTACTTTAAGGCTTACCAATTGAAACTTAGTGCTTTCTACTCCCATATCAATTGATTTTGAACTGTGACAGCCTAAGCACAATTTTAAGAGGATCTTTATCATTGTTTGGTCATCTGATTATCATCATTCCATTTCCTAAATCCCTAAAATCCAAAAATATTTTTATCATTTAGCTCAATTCACTTCATGTTTTCAAAAAACCAAAACCCCTTTTTATGTTCAGTTTGCATTGTATGGCATTCAAGTTAGCTTAGGTCAATTTCATAGGCTCTAATCAAGCGAAACGACCCGGGGTTACACCCTATAGTGCAATCCTTGGATAAAAATTTTGATTTAACCTCCAAGGTCAAGAAAAGGTTGCGAATCAAATGGTACCGTTGCCAGGGAGCTAAGAAATTGGTTCTCTAGGTTAGCTTGTGTCATATTTTCTGTCAATTGAGGTTTTAAGCCTTCTTAGGTTGCATTTTAGATAGCTTAGGATCATACTCGTCCATAGTAGAGGTTTTCATTTTCCATACCATTAAAATCTTAGGAAATACAAACAAATATACTAATTTTCTATACCTCTCTGCATTTACACTCTATATCTGCATCATCCAGGTCTGTGTCTAGCTTTGTGTGACCTTTCGTCATGGTAAACTTCTGCTTTTGTCATGGCCAGTGAGTTAAAATTCATGAGGATTCCTCTCGGGACACCTTCGCTACGGCCAACTTCAGTTGTCATTACGGCAAACTTGCTATCTCCAGATCAAAGACCGTCTCGGGACGAGTTCACCACAACATACTCTTGCTTTTGTTGCGGCAAACCATTCTGGACAGTTTTCAAACTTGAACCTTTTTCCTTTCTTTCTGTGCATACACATCTATACTCATACACACACTTGCATCCATCACATTTCGTGCTTTTATCTGACTTTGTGTGTTGTAAGTCAATTTTGTTGCTCTTTCTCTATTACTCTTGTCTTACATACTGATAAGCCTCATTATTTGCAAATATTTCTAGCCCTAAACTTATGCTTTTGCCATTTATATTTGCATATTTTGGGTATAATTAGTTTTCATTATGCATAAGAGTTGGTGAAGGAAGTGAGGTTTTCTTTGTGTTTTTGTATGATTTTATGTGATTTTATTGTGTGTACTTTTGATCTTTGTTTGGTGTGAATTTTAGGGAGCTTCACTAGCATTCTCGCCATTTTGTCACAAGCGCCACGGCAGATTTCCAAAGATACTCTCGGTCATAGGCGTCGCGGCGAATGATCAGAGGCGCCACGGCAAAAAAAGTTTCACAAGGAGCTTAGGATCACTAATTGAAACAACACCATATAAGCTAGGCGCCATGGTAGATATCATAAGGCGCTATGACGGATGATGAAAAACTTTAGATTTAAATACAAAAGTCGCGCACTCAAACGGAAGGAGGCCCAGATTCAGTTCTTCACCCCCCAGATCACGGATTTTCTCGTTCTCTCCGCCTTTTCTCAATTCTCTCTCCCATTTTCATCCAAATCCATCATCTTCCACCGATCATATATGAATCTTTCATTGATTCTTGTTGTTTCTACTACAATTCAGAGCATGAGTGGCTGAATTCCCAAGTTCTCCTAGCAATGAAGCTGACCTGAGTTCATAAACTCAATAGGGAGTCTTTTCAGATCTGATTTCCACTTTCTATTCTAAGATTCATTTGTTTCACTTGAACATTTGTGATTAGAATGAAAGTTGAGTGATTAGAATTATGTTTCTTGGAATTTAGATCTAATTGAACATTCAGATGTGAGTTGTGTCCTTTGATTCAGTTGAATAGAGGATTCTCTATTAATTTGTAGATCTAATTCGTTTTACTTGGACTGTTGTTCTATAATTCTGAATTTTGATTGAATGATTTTGATGATTCACAATTGTGATCATCCTTAGAGAATTGCAACTTGCTTTTAAAGTGTTCTTGTCAATTGATTTTCCTTCTCTACAGAGAAATATAATAAATCTAGTAAGGTAGTTGTTATTGACCTGTGTTTAGAGAGATTTGAGTAGTAGCTGAATCTATCCATTTGATTGACTCTAAGAGACTCCAAATTATAAGATTAAACAAGGAAGGAAGGATGAATTGCTAGGGGAACTACTATCTCTCATCTGAATCTCTTTTACATTTTAGAACCTTTACTGTAACATTTCATTTGAATTTGTTTCTTGCTTTGATTTCTCCACTCTGAAACTCAATCTTTTACCTTGGTAATTTGATAATTAAAGTGAATTGTTAAGAATTGAATTCCAACTTAAGGCTCCTTAAGAAGAATGACCTAGGTATTGCCTCACTTGCTGGATTTTCCTAGTATAATTTTGATTACCTAGCGACAAGGTTCATCAAATGGCACCGTGCCGGGGAGTCTTATTTGTTAAGGTTCTTAGCAATTCACTAGTTTGCCAAGAAAAAAAATAGAAAACTAAAACCACATAAAAAGTAGCTTTAGTGTTTCTGAGTTGTTTCTACTTTTTCGTCACCTTGTGCATTGTTGTTGAGTTGCTTCCTTTATTGTTGCATTCTGAATTCATTTCATAGGTTACCAAGGAGTTAAAACAATTTGGTCAGCTGTGAATTGTTTGAATCCTTGCTGTCGCAACCTTTTCCTTTTAGTTGTTCTTCCACTAAATCTGATGATAGTTGATTGTTTTTATGCTTCTGAGATCTTCTTCTAGTAGGAAAATTAATACCATTGTGTTAAGGGTTCAATTTGCAGGAGTAAAGGTGTAAAAAGTGTCAGAAGCTGCTGGAAATTCGTTTATCAAGTTTTATCATAAGAAGGCGCCATGGCAGATCTCACCAGATGCCGTAACGCCCCTGACAGTAGTGATTCCATGACAAGAGCTGTGGCAGATTTCATCAAGTCCCACAGCGCTTGCCCAAATTTGGCTTGGGAGTTGTCTCTGTAATAAATGCCGTGGTAGATTTGAGCAAGTGCCACGACGGATTACACATACTCCCCTCTTAACTTCGTGGCTTTTCTTTGATCTCTTTCTTTTGTCTATTTTCTTTTTGGCATTTATTTCTTTAGTCTTTCCTCTTGTTCCTTAGTTGCATGTCCCAGAATAAGACCTTTATACCTTTTGATTGGGAAATTAATAGAACTCTAAGGCAAATCAGGAAAACCAAACAAATAACTGAATCTAGTAAGCAACCTATACTGAGTGAACCTTCTCCTCAAGTTGAATCTTGCTCTTCCTCTGAATCTGAACCTACTTTAGGAGGGTTTGTAGACAATCATTTTGTGATGGATCAAGATAATAACAATGCTCAAACTGAGAGAGGTGATGCTGCAAAATAGACCTCAAAATAGAAGACAAGCTGAAAATGTTCTTCATAATGCTAATCCTCAATTGAAAAGAGATAAGGAGAATAGGAGCATTAGGGAAATTAATAACTCAAGTGTGAACTGTGATCCATGTGGTTTTTATAACTTTGAAGTTGATTTTGAACTTAAGGGTACCTTGATTAATACCTTACCAAGATTTTTTGTTCTTCCAGGGGATGATCCATATAGACATCTTTAAAACATGCATGCTATTTGTTCCTCTATGAAGCCTCATGGTGCTCAATTGGAGGATGTGCTAAGGAGAGCTTTTCACTTCACATTAGAAGGAAAGTCTAAGGAATGGTTGCAAAGTCTACCTCTACACTTCACAACACTTACATGGGAACAACTTAAGAAGGCCTTTTTGGAGAAGTATTTTCCTGCATCAAGGACATGTAAATTGAGGAAGGCTATCTATGGAGTTCAACAAGATAGTAGAGAGACCTTGTATGAATATTGGACGAGATTTCTAGCCATGCTTTCTAAATGTCCAAATCATCAAATCAGCAAGTTTAATCTAGTCCAGTATTTCTATGAGGGCTTGCTATCTCATCACAATAACACAATAGATGCTGCAGCCCATGGTTCGCTGTTTGATTTGACTCCCCACAATGTCACACCTTACTATCAAATCCATTTAGAGTTTAATTAAAACTATTTTAGACCACATTGGATGGTCTTAGGCTCAAAAATCCATGATAAATGCTAATTTTCGGATTTTTATTGTTTATCAGGTAAAAATCCAGTTTTCTGGTCCAATTTCAAAAATTCATACCTTAATCTAGAAAAATCAAAATGGAGTGGTTCAAAATTCTATAAAAATATCTTTGAATGCTCTTTCAGGTAAAAATAATCTTGTGAACCAATTCCATTTGAAAAAGTGTCAGGTTTTTGTGAAAGTCACCTCTATCCATTTGGCAAAAATCCTTTTTCCAAATTCTAAACCTTAACTTTGAAAAATCACTAAAAATCATGTAGTTGGCCATTTTTAACGTGCTGCATATTGATTTGAAGACCAGGAAGTGATATTTAAGCATACCAAAATTCGAGTAGAAGTTCATTCAGTAATTTACTAAAACATGGCTCTAAACTAGCGTCTTGCTTAGGGATTACAGCTCCAACCATACATGCTTATACATAACCAAATATAAATATTTCCTCATGCTTCATCACCATATTTATCCTTGGATTTGTAGCCTCCCTTTTGATGATTCAATCCCTAAAATATTAGTTACATATGGGGGATGAGATTTCAATGAAATCCCAGTAGCAAGATCAATTAACCAAAACATCAACATGCATCAATTACAAGCATTCCAACCTTTTGCTATTAATAGGGAACTACTTTACCTCACACATGTAGCACTCTAACATGCAATAGCCAAGGCACATAAAGTAAAGACTATAGCTATACAATCATCATCATCATCATCATTTAGTTCAACCACATAATAGCATATGAAATTGCATAGCAATCAATGTAACACTCAACATTAAGGTTAATTAAATCTTACTACCTTGATCCAGTGCTCTTTGATTTACTTGTTCTTCTTTCTTACTTCCATAAATGCCAAACCCTAACATGGCAATCCATAAAAAAGGCAGTAAGAATCATCAACCATTCCTCATAAAAATCAATAACATAATTCAAGGACAACCTTTGTCCCTTAAAGCATCTACCTTTGTTCTTTAAATTTTAGAGTTGGTTTCCATAAACCCTAAAAATTCCCTCTTGACTCATTCCTACATGATTTTTCATGTAGATTACAAATATCCACTTGGATTTAACAAAAGAAAATTTCTTCTTTCAGTTTTGAACTGACCGAACCATTAGGGTTCATTATCCAAAAATTTCAACTTTGATTCTATGGCTTCCACCACTTGTTCTTTAGGTTTACCCTACACTATTTTCCATTTTGAACACAATGGAAGCCTCAAAAATTTGAAAAAGAAATCATAAGGTTCAGTATTGGTCTTGGCTGAACCATACTTCTTGGAGTTCAACTATGAAAAACTTTTCAAAACAACACTAAACCACTTGAAACCACCTTGATTCATAGTATCCTAACTATGTTTAAAAACAAAACCTCCTTCCCTACACTATACCCATTTTGGCCAGCAACAAGAAGGGACAAGAAGTGATTTTTCCAACCATGCAACTCAAGAAAATAAAGCAAGGAACATCTTAGAACAACTTACCAAGCTTGAATCTTAGTTGGAAGATCAAAATAGCTTGCTTTTCTCTTGATTTCCCTTCAAGCTCTCTCTTTTTCCCTCTCTTTCTCACTTGGCCGAAACATGATCTGATTATAGGGGAAGAAGAGTTCAATTAAGGCACCAAAATATCCCAACCACCATCATAAATGAGTTGCCAAGTGTCACCTTCCTACTTAGTCTTAAAATTTCTCTCTTAATTAAGTAAATCATAATGTAATTAAGATCCAAAGTCAAGATCCTCTCCACTTAGCTTGCTTTCCACTTAGAGTGAATTATATTTAGTTTCATCCATTAAGTCTTCAATTGATGTTAATTCCACACTGTCAAGTGATGAACAACTTGCACGAAGATTGCTTGTAGATTTCTCAACAGCACAAGAGGGTGAATCAATTCCTGTACAAAAAGAGGAAGGTGAAGGGCACAAGAATCATGGTTGTAAGGCTAGCCTAACTCTCATAGATGAATCCCCATTCAAGGAGCATGAAGCTGAACTTTCTGAGTAATAGGATTTTTCTTTAAATTCTTATCATATTTTGTAATCCAATCCTATTTACAAGTCACTTGATCTTAGTTTCTTTAATTGTGCAGAACTAGAATATCTCTTGGAAATCATGCAAGGTGTAGCTGCTCCCAAACCTAGGAAATTAGTCATGACACCAACCAAATTTGCTGAAATATACAGCATAGGGAGTGCTTTTTTGCAATCTATTTTTACCTGTGAAATTGGAATTCCTCAAGACTATACTGCATCTAATTTTGAGTTTTCGTATGGATTTATAGATGTTTAAAATGCATTATTACAGGGACCCATTAAGGAGCATTGCTCACATGAGGATGGATGCACAACTACAGTTTTTGGTGTTGAAACTTTGAAGCAATCTGAAAATAATTGCATTACCTTAGAGCTCAAGAAACTGATACCCTCAGTAGTTCAACCTCCTGAATTAGATCTTAAACCCCTTCCATCAACACTGAAATATGCATTTTTAGCTGAAAATGAAAGACTACCGGTGATAATCTCTAACTCTTTGACTGATCTTGAAGAGTCTCAATTACTTGCTGTTTTGAAGAGGTATAAAAGTGCAATTGGGTGGTCTCTAGCAGATATTCCTGGTATTAATGCTTCAATTTGTACTCATAGAATCTTGTTAAATGAAAATGCAAAGCCCATAAGGCAACCTCAAAGAAGACTTAACCCACTCATAGTTGATGTTGTTAAAAAGGAAGTAACAAAGCTGCTCAGTGCTGGTATTATATACCCTATTTCAGATAGTGAATAGGTAAGTCCAATTTAGGTTGTTTCTAAGAAAAGTTGAATCATTGTGGTTAGGAGTGAGAAAAATGAATTAATCCCCACTAGAATACAGAATTCTTGGTGTGTTTGCATTGATTATAGGAAGCTTAATGATTCTACAAGAAAAGATCACTTCCCCCTACCCTTTATAGATTAAATGCTTGAAAGATTAGCTTGTAAATCTCACTATTGTTTCCTTGATGGTTTCAGTGGCTATTTTCAGGTTCCCATTGCACCCCAAGACTAAGAGAAGACTACATTCACTTGTCCCTTTGGCATATTTGCATATAGAAGAATACTACTTGGACTTTGCAATGCACCGGGCACATTCCAAAGGTGTATGCTATCCATCTTTAGTGATTTGCTAGAAAATGGGATTGAGGTGTTTATGCATGATTTTACCATCTATGGAAATAATTTTGATGAATGCTTAGTGAACTTGGAAAAAGCTATATATAAAGGTGTTGAAAAGAACCTTATCTTGAATTTTGAAAAATGCCACTTTATGGTCCAGCAAGGAATAGTTCTAGGTCACCTAATTTCTGAAAAGGGAATAGAGGTGGACAAGGCAAAGATTGAAGTAATTTCATCCTTACCTTATCCAATAAATCTTAAGGAACTTAGATCTTTCCTAGGCCATGCTGGATTTTATAGAAGGTTCATAAAAGATTTTAGTAAAGTGACTTTTCCAATGTCCAAATTACTACAAAAAGACGCTTCCTTTGATTTCACTGATGAGTGTAAAATGTCTTTTAATGAGATTAAATCCAGATTGACTTCTCTACCTGTTTTGACTTACCGTAATTGGAATTTACCATTTGAATTGTGTTGTGATGCCTCTAACAATGCAGTGGGTGTAGTTCTGGGACAAAAAGATGGTAAGGCTTCCAAAATTATTGCTTATGCTTCAAAAACACTAGATAAAGCTCAAACTAATTATATAATTACTGAAAAGGAGCTCTTCTCTATTGTTTTTACATTAGAAAAGTTTAGACCTTACCTAATTAACTCCAAAGTCACTGTTTTTACTGATCATTCTGCTGTTAAGTATCTTTTCAGCAAGCCACAATCCAAACCAAGGCTCTTAAGGTGGATGTTGTTGATCTAAGAATTTGATATTGATATCAAAGACAAGCCTGGAGCAGAAAATGTGGTGGCTGACCATCTAAGTCGCTTACTAGATACTACAAGGGGAGTAATTGATTCAGATTTTGTTTATGATGAGTTTAATGATTGTTCTGTTTCTGCAGTCTCTCATGGAACCTTGGTATTGTCACATCGTCAACTTTTTAGTTGCTGGTCTAATCCCTTCTTCATTGTCTCGTTTTCAGATGTAGAAGATTAAGAGTGAGTCTAAACACTATATTTGGGACCCTCCAATCCTTTGGAAGGTATGTAGCGACCAAATCATTTGAAGATGTGTGCTAAATGAAGAATTTCAAGACATCATGCATGCTTGCCACTCTCAAACTTGTGGAGGCTATTTTAGTGCTCAAAAGACTGCAAGAAAAATCTTAGAAGTTGGTTTGTATTGGCCATCACTCTTTAAAGACTCTTATGAGTATTGCAAGAATTATGATATTTGCCAAAGATTTGGTAGCCTAACGAAGAAACATGAATTACCCCAACAATCAATGCTTTTCTGTGAGGTGTTTGAAGTATGGGGTATTGACTTTATGGGGCCCTTTCTTCCTTCTATGGGTTTTACATACATCCTTCTTGCAGTTGATTATCTTTCACGATGGGTAGAGGCCATAGCAACCAAAAAGAATGATGCTACCACTGTTTCAAAATTTCTAAAAAATAACATCTTTTCTAGGTTTGGCATCCCTAGATCAATAGTTAGTGATAATGGAACTCATTTTTATAATAAAATACTATAAGGGTTATTCACTAAGTATGGTGTGACACATAAGACATCTACACCTTATCATCCCCAAAGTAATGGGCAAGCTGAAAATGCAAATAGAGAAATCAAGAAGGTATTGGAAAGAATAGTTAAACCATCTAGGAAGGATTGGAGTGCGAGATTAGATGATGCTTTGTGGGCATATAGAACTGCATTTAAAACCCCCATAAGCATGTCTCCTTATAGGTTGGTTTATGGTAAAATGTGTCACCTACCAGTTGAGATTGAACATAAGTCTCTTTGGGCTATAAAAGCATGTAACCTTGATTTTGATTCTGTTGGTATGGAAAGGTTATTGCAACTACGAGAACTTGAAGAGTTGAGACTTAAAGCTTATGAGAATTCCAGGTTTTACAAGGAGAAGACAAAGATGATTCATGACAAGCAAATTCTAAGGAAGACTTTCAAGGTTGGAGATAAAGTGTTGCTGTACAAGGCACGGTTCACATTTAAACCTAGAAAGTTAAGTACTAGATGGGAAGGACCATACTTGTTTACTAAAGTGCACAATTTTGGCATGATAGAGTTGCTAGATGAGATGAGCGATAAGACTTTCAAGGTCAATGACCACCTGCTCAAAATTTACAAGGAGAATTTTGATCCACCATAATCTCAGGTTGTCCCCTTCCTTACCTCACATACCTTAGTCTATGTTTATTTAACTTTTATCATTCTTGAACTTCACTTCTGAATAAGTGTGGGGGAGGGGCATGACCAGTAGCAAGTGTAAGTTGTTTTCAGTTTGTTTTGTGTGTTCCGTTGTTTTTGTCTATTATTCCTTTCCCTACTTTTCCTTGCTTATCGTTTGTTTAGATTTGCATTGAGGGCAATGTAAGGATTAAGTGTAGGGGAGTGAATGCTATGTTTTTCTGTGTTCTGTGTCTTTTATTAAAACCTCAAATTTTCAAAAACTTTTTAAAGGTTTAAGCTTGTTTCAAGGGTTTAATGTTGCATTTGTGATTCATTTTGACTTGAAAATTAATATCATGAAGTGAAATTTTCTAATGCATAGAGATTAAGCATGATGTGTTCTTTAGCCGAAGTAAATGAATATGGAAGACAAAGCCTAGTTGGAAGGATTCTTTGGGCCTTTTGATTGAACCCAATTATTCTATGTTATTTCATATCATTTTAAGGGTATTTATCATAGATTTTGGCTTCTTTTGATGATAATTGTGCTTAATTTAGATTAAGAGTCCTTACTTTGAGTTAGTGTCTTTTTGAGGGTAAAATTGTCATAATTGGTTATTAATTGTATTCAATTGATTTCTAGGACAATTGATGCTTCAAATTGTTGCTATTTATTGTAGGAAACTTGAGAATTAGAGCCAAGATTGAAGACCAAAGCATTACACAACACAAAAGTTTCCATGAAAATGCTGTGCTGTGGCAAAAAGTCTGAAAATGTGCATCAGTGGCTATTCTGGAATAGTTCGCCGCGGCAAACTCTCAAAATCTCACTACATTTCCTCTTTGGAATAGTTCACCGTGATAAACTTTTGAGTTTGCCGCAACAAACTTCTGAGTTCGCCGCGGCAAACTCTCTCGTATCAGTAACGTCAGATTTGGATCCAGAACGCAAAAATGGACCTTCTACTCATATGATCCAACCTAGATGGACCCCAAAAGCCTTTAGAAACCCTATTTTCGACCAATCACTCCATTCTATCATCTCCAACACCTCCATTCTCCCATCCTCTTGCCTCTTCATCTCCATCTTCTTCCCCTTCCATTTCCTGCACTCTTTCTTTATCCCACCTCATTTCCTTCATCTCCTAACTGCTATGGCTGAAGATTTAGCTCTGGTTGGAGCTGATTCCAAGGCTATGGTGAGCTAGGGTTTTCCAACTCTTAAAGATGGTGGAGTAGCATGAGTTTCCAAGCTTCAAAGGGGAGTTTTAGTTTTAATCTTTAGTTTTTAGCTGTGTTTATGATTTCCTAGGTCTAGGAGTTGTAAAGTTTAAGTTAGACACTTTGGTTAATTCTGTAATCATTGGTTAATGATTAACATTTGTAATTTGGATTAATTGATGTTGAATTTTGTGCTTAAATATAGGTAGTTGCATATATGCTTCTTGTAACTCTTATGATTCTCTCCTATCTTGCATGGTTATGTTTTGATACTGAGTTGATTGTGTGTTACATTGAGCCAATTGCATGATCATTCCAAAATTACACATTAGGGAAGCTTAACAAAGTTTTCATTAATGAGTTCATTAATGTAAGATTTGGACTCAATGAGTTATTGAAGTTGTTATTAAGAAAACCTAATGGATTTGTGAAACTCGCAATATTTTAAGTGAACTATGATTGCCATCAAAACCATTTTCAAGAGATTTCCTATCATTCATTTCCATTCCATCATTATTATCTTAAAACACCAAAAATATAGTATCTTAGGTTTGTTTTCATTGCATTTATTTTAAGCACCATTCATTTAAATCTTAAAAACCCAAAACCCTAGTTCATTGCATTGCATGGCATTTAGTCTAGCTTAGGTAATTAATAAAGGCTCCCAACAGTGAAACGACCTGAGTTTGCACTATACTACATAGCTTGGATTTATTTTTGATTGAGAACCCCAAGGCGAATGACAAAAGGCTCTCGTCACCTTTATATTCATTTCTGGTGTGTGCATTCACTTATTTCTTATGCTCTCTAGAACTTATCTTAGTTCTTAATCAAGACCACATGTAACATTGTTATCTCTTGAACATGATTGAGGCATTCGTTCAAATTAACTACTTAGACCAAATGGCCAACCCCTACATGATTTACCCATTGCTACCCATTTGAGCCTTTTAGTTGAATTTTCCATTCATTTCACTCTCATTTATAAAACCTCTCTCCTACAAGGATGCATATTTCACTTCATTAATTCCTTTTAGAATTCACTAGTCTTATGATGGATTCAATTGATAGATTGATATGAGGAAGTGCATACTTGAGCATGGGTACGAAAAGAAAAACTGAAAAAAAAATAAAAAGAAAAGAAACAAAGAAAAAAAAGATGAGAAATATAAAGAAAGAAAAAGGATTAGAAAAGTTGAAGAAGAAATGAAAAAGAAGAAAAAAAAGTAAAGAAGGAATAAAAGCACCCTTGCCCCTTTAGAGTTCAAGATCAAGAAGTTAAACCCTCAATTAAACATTGTTAATGCTATTGAGTTCTACACATTGATTTGCATATTATCTCTTCCCTCATATGCATTCTTGTGCATTTCCTTCCCACCTTTACATTACAAGCCACAAAAGTCCTCTTGATTCTTGAGTACTTATGTATTTGAGTGGTGGAGAGGTAAAGCCATTACAAGCATATGGTAGAGCATTTGAACAAGTGAATTGAGTGAAAGAACCTTAAACATTTGTGAGTTGAGTGATATACTGATTCCCTTGTATGGTCTTCCATATTTTGTTCACTTAGATTAAATCGCATATCATTGCTCGATTTCTTTACATTAGAATGTTCCATAGACGGATGTTGGTTAAAGAATCATTGTTGGTTGCATTTGTAACTTGAACTTTTGAGCTTGCCTATTCCTTATCTCTCATCCTTCTCTTTCACATTATGTTTAAACCTGATTTGCCCAGGAGTGCAAAAGCTAAGTATGAGAGAATTGATAAGCCTCATTATTTGCATATATTTCTAGCCCTAAACTCATGCTTTTGCCATTTATATTTGCATATTTTGGGTATAATTAGCTTTCATTATGCATAAGAGTTGGTGAAGGAAGTTGTGAGGTTTTCTTTGTGTTTTTTCATGATTTTATATGATTTTATTGTATGTACTTTTGATCCTTGTTTGGTGTGAATTTCAAGGAGCTTTACTAGCATTCTCGCCATTCTGTCACAGGCACCATGATGGATAGTTGAAGGTGCCACGATGGATTTCCAAAGATACTCTCGATCATAGGCGCCGTGGCGAATGATAAGAGGCGCCACGACGGACCAAGTTTCACAAGGAGCTCAGGATCACTAATTGAAATGACACCGTATAGGCTAGGCACCATGGCAAATATCACAAGGTGCCACGGTGGATGATGAAAAACTTCAGATTTAAATACAGAAGTCACGCGCTCAAACAAAAGGAGGCCCAGATTCAGTTCTTCACCCCCCAGATCACGGATTTTCTCATTCTCTCTATCTTCTCTCAATTCTCTCTCCCATTTTCATCCAAATCCATCATCTTCCACTGATCATCTATGAATCTTTCATTGATTCTTGTTGTTTCTACTGCAATTCAGAGCATGAGTGGCTGAATTCCCAAGTTCTCCTAGCAATGAAGCTGACCTGAGTTCATGGAGCTAAATAAGGAGTCTTTTCAGATCTAATTTCTACTTTCTATTCTAAGATTCATTTGTATCACTTGAACATTTGTGATTAGAATGAAAGTTGAGTAATTAGAATTATGTTTCTTGGAATTTAGATCTAATTGAACATTCAAATGTGAGTTGTGTCCTTTGATTCAGTTGAATAGAGGATTCTCTGTTAATTTGTAGATCTAATTCGTTTTACTTGGACTGTTGTTCTATAATTTTGGATTTTGATTGAATGATTTTGATGATTCACAATTGTGGTCATTCTTAGAGAATTGCAACTTGCTTCTAAAGTGTTCTTGTCAATTGATTTTCCTTCTCTACAGAGCAAGACAATGAATCTAGTAAGATAGTTATTATTGACCTGTGTTTAGAGAGATTTGAGCAGTAGCTGAATCTATCCATTTGATTGACTCTAAGAGACTCCAAATTATAAGATTAAACAAGGAAGGAAGGATGAATTGCTAGGGGAACTACTATCTCTTATCTAAATCTCTTTTGCATTTTAGAACCTTTACTGTTACCTTTCATTTGAATTTGTTTCTTGCTTCGATTTCTCTACTATGAAACTCAATCTTTTACCTTGGTAATTTGATAATTAAAGTGAATTGTTAAGAATTGAATTCCAACTTAAGGCTCCTTGAGAAGAACGACCTAGGTATTGCCTTACTTGCTGTATTTTCCTAGTATAATTTTGATTACCTAGTGACAAGGTTCATCACATGCCACAAAAAACAGAACTTGTGCCCTTTAACCCTGAGATTGAGAGAAGACTTAGAAGATAAGAAGAGAAAAGAGAGTTGAGGGGACAAGTGAATTAGTGGTTCAGTAAGAAAACATCTCTGTGGAATCTAGCCTATCTAGTAGCGAGAGTGAACCTACTGAAGGAGAGATTATAGCTGATTTGCCACCTAACCCACCCAATCCTAACCTTAATACTAACCAATTGAGGAATGGTAGCAATAGAGGGAATGGAGAACAAGAAAGAGTGGGAGAAAATAATAGGCACCCTAGAAGAAGAACAATTAGGGAAGTTACAACTTCTATATGTCCAAATTTTGAAGTTAATTTTGAAATCAAAGGTTTATTGATTAACTCACTTCCAACATTTTATGGCTTGACAAGAGAAGATCTATATCTCCATTTGCAGTCCCTTTCTATGGTTTGCCAGAGCATGAAGCCTGTGGGAGCATTACTGGACCAACTGCTGTGGAAGGTTTTCCATTTATCATTAGAGGGTAAAGCTCGAGAGTCGTATATAAGCCTTCCAAGGCATGTGTCAGATGCATATCACAGTTGGGGGAACTTAAGGAAAGCATTATTGGAGAAACACTTTCTGGCTTCTTGAAGTTCATCAATGAGAAAGGAGATCTATTCGGCTAAGCAAGATTACGATAAATCTCTTTACGATTATTGGAATAGATTCCAGGATCTACTTTGAAGATGCCCACACCATCGAATTCTAGATGAGAAATTGGTGCAGTATTTTTATGATGGGTTGAAGAACCAAGAGAAGGGTATGTTAAATGCTGCATCAAGGGAATCTTTGATAGACTCCACTGCTGAAGAGGCTTAGGATTTAATCAAGAAAATGGCCCTAAATCATCAGTAATACGGAGTAGGAGACACTAGAGTAGTACATGAATTGGGAGCTTCTACAGTTTATAATAGAAGAATGGACACTTTGGAGTCAAAAGTCAATTCCTTAGAGAGCAAGGTGACTTCTCAATTATCCCTAAGCACGGCGAAGTTGAAGAATATAAGCATGCATTGTCCACCTACTCCTATGGATATTACTGCCCCTAGTTGCGAAACTTGTGGCTTAGTGATACACATTTCTAGTGTCTGTCTAGGCCGGTATGAAGAGGTATCTGTGGTTCATTAGGGTCGTCCAAATCAAAAGTAGGACCCTTACTCTAATACCTATAAAGAGGGATGGAAAGCAAACTATTGACTTGGTTGGAGGAATAAAGAGAGTAGACCTTAAAATAAATTTCAGAAGAATAGAAGAGCTGGTCTATCCTCAAACCAGCTCCAAAACTAGCAGCAAGCCTTGACCATTGCACTAAAAGAAGACACAAATCAACTCCTGCATAACATGATGGCCTTAATGAAAGAAGAAAGGACCTCCAATGCCAATCAGTTCAACTCTTTAGCTTCTCTAATTCAACAAGACTCCTCTAAAAATGATGCCAAATTTATTGCCCTAGAAAAGAGGATAGAGCATTGGGAGATTAAGGTTGAGAACATCAATTCATATGTAACTCAACTGTCCAATAACATGAGTGAGCAACAAGCTAGGAGCAGCGGCATTATTCCCTTAATACTATTATAAATCCTAAGGGTTTAAATACTATCACTCTTCGAAGTAGGAAGTAAGTAAAGTTTAATGAAGAGGAGGATGAGGCCGTTGATGAGGAGATTGCTTGTGATGAGCTGCCATCATCACCTACAAAGGTCAAGAATTCTAAAAGCTCCAAGCAGATGAAATTGTGACAGAAGGGGTCCACCACCAAGCATAATGGCAAAAGGAATACAAAGAAATCTGAACCAAGCAAGCATGGAGCCTTAAGCAAAAAAGGTAAGGAGGTAAACATCAATGAACTATCTTTTTCTCATTTTTACTTGAAAAATGTAAAAATAGGCAATGAAAGGCAAGATCATGAGTTGCTTGAGACTTTCAGGAAGATAGAAGTGAACATACCCTTGCTTGACCTGATTAAAAAGATTCCTAAATATGCTAAATTTCTAAAAGAGCTATGTACACAAAAGAGGAGATTTGAACCTAATGAGAGAGTCTAATTGCGCTCTAATGTGTCTGCCTTGTTTAAACCCCAAATTCTGGTAAAATGCCAAGACCTTGGATCTTTCACTATCCCTTGCACTATAGGAAAAGTCACTATAGGGGGAGCCCTGCTAGATCTAGGAGCAGCCATTAATGTCATTCCTAAGTCCGTTTATACTTCGCTAGGAGTCAAGACTCTTAAGTCTACCACTGTTGTACTCCAACTGGCTGATAGGACTATCAGGCACCCTCAGGGCATTATTGAAGATATTTTGGTCCAAGTTAAGGGTTTGGTTTTTCCTGCTTATTTCTATGTGCTTGACATGTCTTCTAAGCTTGTAAATGATACCACACTAATCCTTGGTCAACCTTTCTTAAGACTGCTAATACCATGATTAACATGAAAAAGGGCAAGTTACAATGGAAATGGGTGATAATAAGGTTTCTTTTAACATGTATGAAGTAATAAAACATCCTTATGAGGACTATTCACTTTTGGGTGTTAGCATGATGGACATTACTGTTGAGGATGCTTGCTCTGAAGTTGAATTGCAAAATGATTCTTTTTGCTCTGACCTTTACTCTACTGATTCTACTGATGCGGATGTGAAACATCCTACCTTTAACCCCTCAGAGTACGTATTTGTAAGCATTATGGTTCAAGCAGGTCATGACACAAGCCCGTAGATTTAAAATTTTAACATAACTACTCGGATTATTATTCACTATTTAAATTCAGATTTTAGGTCCAATTTTGAAAAATCATAACTAATTCCATAAAAATCATATCTCCTTGTGTACACATCCAATTAAGGTGATCTAGCACTCATTTTAAAGCCTGGGATGTGTACTATAACTCTGCCAAATTTCATGGCTTAACTCATTCATTTGATAGGTCAAACTGGAGCTATAAACTCACTGCTTCAGGACCTACGTTTTATCCCTTAACCTCCTTTTTACTTTAATTCTTTCTATTTCTTTGACATACATAAATTGGGTTTACACTTTCCCAATCATCCTCATATATTTCTATTCATCCCATAAACATTCTAATTAAATACATGGCATCATTGGCATCCATAACATAAATTACATAATAGGAGAATTATACATTGAATAATAACATCATTCATTAACATCAATAATTCTCTACTTTCTTCTAATTGCCTCTCGTGCCATTATTACCCACCATTGATTGACCTAAATAGTTGGTTAGGGAGGGGTGAGATTCAGGAGAATCTCAGTAGTAAACAGTACCCATAAGCATGCAAGACATAATGCACATGCATGACATGTTATAACATTAACACATGAATACCATGGAAAGTAAGCTAAAGCATTTCATACTTTCATAACATATTGCCAAGGCAAAGCATAACATAAACTTGTAAATATAAGTTTACAAACATTTCATCATAACTTAGTCACATCATGGCAACACAATCACATCATGCAAGCATACATATCATGCACACAATATAGGTAAGTTTACTACCTTGTAACATAGCTTTCCTCTTGATTTCCTTTTGATTCCCTTATCTTTCCAACCCTATAGATTTTCAGTCAACACCATTAAACATCCTCTTGGATGTTCCAAGGTCCTAAACACATCAATACATGATGCAAAATGATTATTAGAATCAAGTTATCAACTTATCTCTACTTGATTGTTTCTTGAACATACTTGAACTCTAACTCTTGAGTTTCAATACCAACTTTCCTAAAATTATTTCCACATACTATCCCCACATAATTTTGTATGTAGAATCCATTTCCAAGCTCAAAACAATCAAAATCTAATGCTAACTATTCAGAATAATCAAGGCTAAACAAAATCACAAACTAGGGAAAGTTGGATTTCTTGCAAAATCAACACAGAACCACTTGATTCTTGTTGTTTCCAAGCCTTTAAACATGCTTCTAACATCCATATCATCTTCTCCTATTCCAATAAATTTCATGCATCCCCTTCCCATAGGATTTCAATTATCAAAAATCTAATCAAACCAACCACCAGCTCAAAAATAACAAAGGAGGTAGAAACTACATCAAAAACAGCACAACCACTTAGCCTTTCTTTCTCCCTCTTCTTTCTATCTCTAGAAACCATTTTGCAAGAGCTTCCCCAAGGTTTCTATGGCTTAGGACGAAATGAGAGGGAGGGGAGGGGTATTTATAGAAAACAAGACCGAATCTCGGCCATTGATCTTAAAAATATGTGGCTTGATCTAGACCGTCCATTTTCTCTTTTTATCTTGTGATGACACGTGTCCTATGACATCATGCTTACCTCATCTTGATGACATCATGCTTACATCATCAAGCCACATGTCTTTAATCCGATCGCACACGTGTCTTGCATCCGACCATACACGTGTCTTACATCCAACCGTACACATAATACCTCCTTTTCCCATATAACTGTACATTTGTCACTTTCATATTCCTTCATCATTTTGGCATTAAAATAGGGCAGAAATTAATATAAAATTCGTGCAAAATACAGCCCTTAGGCATTCCTCTGCCAATTTTGCCATTCTGCACCGTATAGGGTACTTTTTTAGTCCTAACTTACCTGGTACCATTGGGACATGTTTTGGCACCATTTTCTTATCTTAATTAAGTACATATATATAGCGCCATCTTAGAGGAGCATAGATAAAAATAATTTGCTCTACTAACACGCTACTTAACCTTACTGAGTCACACAATAGAGATTTCACTATAACAGATAGACAAAGGACTGTCTAAAATATTCCCGTACTGCGTTTTGATTTTATGCTATCCATAAATATCTTCTCTTAACTCAGCATGATGACTTGCAGGTGTCATGATTGCATTTGGTGACTCAGCATGCTGACTCATAGGTGCCATGATTGCATTTGGTGACTCAACATGCTGATTTAGCGCCGTTATGATAGTGTTTAGATATTTTGTTCCTCCTTTTCCCAGAAATATCATTAAATAATACTTAATCAGCGTTACCTTCTCTGAATTCTTTCTATCAGCTCGTAACTCCGTTAATCTGTCTCTGGGTTTCATTCTTTCCCTTTCATCACGGGAAATTCCTCTAATTTTTCTCAAGTCAAAAGTCAAACTCTAGACAGCTATTTTGACTTTCCCCGGGTAGGGTATAAATAGGCTTTAAATTTAATTAAAGCTAACCTTGTTAGTTTCTAGGGACGGAATTAATTTTACAATCTCTGTAAATTCCTCAACTACTGTTCTCCAGTTTTTCCTGGTTATTTGAAGCCGTCTCATAGTTTAAATAATTCAATTTCAGTTACTATCTCAAATTGTCCAAAACCTTAGAATGACTTCAAGGCATTTCCATCATTTCTAGCCTTATATCAGCTCTAGGATCCTATTCTCATTTTTCTGGAATTTTTCTAAGTCATTTGGGCCCTTTTTGCTAACTCTGAGCATTGGCTGACCAGAACTTTTATTATTTACAATTAGGTCCCTACTTGGCCTAGGAATCTTTTCTTTGCAATTTGGTCCCTCCTTAGGCCTAATCTTCGAAACCATCTCTTGCAAGTTTCTAGCATAACCTCTGGCCCTTAGTTGTTTCTAGTTCATCATTCTTTAGTCTCCGAACACTATTGTTTTACATATTTGCCCTTGGAAAATCTCTTTTTCCTTCCAAGGAATCTCCGGGACTTTCGTTGCATTGGACTTAGCAATCATCCTTTCTTTGTGCTATTACTTGTATCTATGAGCCAAAATTTGGGATGTTACAGGATGAATCTATTTCTTCCTTTTCATCTCTTTATTCCTCTCTTTCTACTTGTTTGTGTGATGGTGACGTGACATACCTTGACTGTACTGTAGTTAATTGCATGCTTTCCTTCCCACATATATTCTTTATATTATCTACTGATTCATATTTAAATTGTAACTCTCTGATTATGAGTGATGACCCCTTTGGGGAAAGGCTTTCTGTTGATGTTTCAGGTTGCCCTAGCATTGTGAAAGCTAATGCTGCAGTGGAGAGTGATGGAACTTAATGCTTAATTGGAGACAATGGAGATAGTCTACTTTCAGTTATCCCACCTGCTCATGTGATGTAGAGGCAACTTGAACTTAAGGATTACTTTAAATGTCACATCTCAATTTTTAGGCCTAGAATCCCTAGAAATAGCCTAAAGAAGGTGGGTTACTAAGCCCCTTTTTAGCAGAAGTCCCAAAGATGAGAAAAGAAATCAAGGCAGTTTCAGGGACTAAACTGCAAAGTAAAAGCTTTTAGGAGCTGAGGTGTAGTCAAAGTTAGAGGCTTCAATAAAGTCTCAAGGGCCCAAAAAGAGAACAAAAACTAGAAACAGGCTAAGGGGTAAGTTAGAAACCACAAAGAGATGATTGTATGAAGTTAAGTCCAAGTAGGGACTAAATTGTAATTTAAAAAGTTATGGCCAACAGGGGCTAAAATGGAAGAGTATATAGAGAATTCCAAGAAAATCCTAGAAAATAGGAAATAATATTCTATGACTCTTTTGTGAAGAGAAATGATGAAAATACCCCTAAGACAGCTTAAATGGAATTTATAAGGTTATGGTCGGTAAAAAGTACACTATTTAATGTACTTATTTAAAATAGCAAGAGACTTCAAAAACGTACACAAAAATGAAGTTAAATGGTTGAAAGATTGTACTAATTTATAAAATTAGTCCCACAACCAAAAAGCCAGTAAAATGGCTTTAATAAATTAAAAAGCCATTTATGCCGATAAAAGGGTATTTTAGTAAATGAATTTTATGCAAGGCTTAAAGGAAGTGCTATGGCCTGAGAAAATTTATAGATATTCTCTAAAATAAAAGGAAATTTATGGAGTAAATAGGAGAACTTTCTGAGCTCTAGAAGGCTGTCAAGAAAGCCAGAGAAACATGAGCCAAGTAAATTTGGAGGAAACTTAAGGATTAAGTTTTGATCCAATTGTTCTATTGCTTGCACTACTGAGGTTTCTTAGACTATAGGACTAAGTAAAGTCACCTCTACTCAGTTGGTCACCTAACTGATAATTCCCCAAAAATGTTCTAAGAACCAATACCATTCTCTTAGGCCTTGCTTCAATTCCCCAGGTCACCTATTTGTCTCTTAGGTGCCTAAGCCAATTTGTTTTGAGAGTTCTCTTATTCCTCCAGCTACTCTTACCATCTCTTACTATTTTAAAATGGTACAGAGAGAGGACTTATGCAACTTCTATTTCCTCTACTTTACTTTTCAGTATGAGCATACTCTAACATGCATAATGCCAGGCATTTCAATGTAAGGAGTGCAAGCTCTTAATCGAAGCTTGATGGAACGATATCTTGTGAACATAATAGAGGCATTCATTTTGAAACCCTTGTTACCCAAAAACAAGCCCAAACACTTTACTATTGCCAACCCCTTTGGACCATCACTTCGAGTACATGCATACAAATAAAATGTAAATATTTTATTTTATTTTAGCTTTGGTTTCTTGTTAAAAAAAAAAGAAAAAAAAAGAAGAATAAACAGATGTTTAAGAAAAGCCGAGGAAAGAAATAAAATAAATAGTGATAAAAAAAAAGGGGGAGTTGGTATCTTAAAAAACTTTAACTCCTTTCTTCAGAGATCTTTATGTTTGTTTCATGGATAGAATAATTGTAATGCTTTGTACTCAATCCTTCTTTCTCTTTCATCCCATCCGTTTCACTTGACCTCTACTAACCATTATAAACCCTAAAAGTCCTCTTGATTTGCAATTTGCAATTCTTGTGGTAAGGAGGTAGAATTATCACAAGTTTATGGTAGAGATTGGACTAAGCAGATTTAGAGTGAAATAATCCAAAGACAAGTGAGTTTAGAGCTAGAAACACACCCTTGAGGTAAATCTCTTTTGCTCAATCTTTTGGATTAAATACTTTATAATGTGTACTTTCTTAGCGTATCTTTGTTTTATTGTTGTCAATCTCCGTGGGGATTTCTTACTAATTTTCTACTCCTATCTTTAAACATGTTAGTATTTCTCATTGCACTTCTACCTTTTTGAATTATTTTTGTGGTCCAGGAGTACAAAGGTTTAAGTGTACGGGAATTTGATTAAGCTCAAATAGTTTATATTATTTGATGACATTTTCTAGGTTTTTCTTATACTTTTTGGCTCATTTTGATAGTTGTGGTTATTTGAGTTTGAGAGCCCTTGTTTTGAAGTTAGTGGTATTTGAGGGTAAAACTATCATATTTATTCATTAATTGCCGTTAGTTGATTTTTGAGATGATTGATTCCTCAAACCATTACTTTTCATTTTAGGACACTCAAGAAGTAGAGCCAAGAGTGAAGATCAAGGGCATGCAACACACAAAAGGCAACATTAACGTCTCTGCCAGGTTTCGCAATGGCCAACTCATGCCTTCATCGTGACGAAATCCCAAACTTCAACTAGAAGACTTCTCAGCCATGGCTCCTCACGGCAAAACCATTCCTTCGCTGCGGCAAACTCTTCGAATTAGTAACCCAGACCCGAACTATTTTCAGAAATTTTACCTACCCACTCACACAAACCAACCCAGTACACTTCATTACCCGTTTAGAAACCCTATTTCGAGAGAAGTGACATCACACACTCCACATACAGCCTGTAACATCTTGATTTTTGGGCCTAGAAGTATCAGAAATAGCCTGAATGGGATAGGCTACCAGACCCCTTTTTAGTAGAGGTCCTAAAGATGAGAAAGGAAGTTAAAGCAGTTTTAGGGACTAAACTGCAAAGTGAAGGTTTTAAGGGGGTAAAGGGTAATCAAAGTTAGAGGTTCCAGAAAAGTCTCAAAGGCCCAGAAAGAGAAAAGAGGCTAGATACAGACCAAAGGTTAAGTTAGAAGCCTCAAAGAGATGGTTTTATGAGGTTGAGCCTAAGCAGAGGTAAAACCGTAAATTCATAAAGTTACAGCCATCTGGCATAAAAATGGAAAGTACTTAGAAAATTCTAAGAAAATCTCAGAAAATGGGAAATAATATTCTAAGGCTCTTTTGTGAAGAGAGATGACGAAAATAGCCCTGAGATAACTTAAAAGGAACTTAAAAGGAATTTATAAGTTTATGGCTCAGTTTGAGATGTAGAGGTAGATTTAATTGTTTGAGTCATAAGGAAACCTCAGAAAATTATGGTAAAATGGGGATGTATGATCTAAGAGACTTTAGAAAATTATAAAATTAGTCTCATCCCCAGAAGACCAGCAAAACGGCTTTAAGAATACTTAAAATCTAGTTATGCCGAAAAATGGCATTTTAAAGAATGATTTTTAAGTGGGGCTACAGGTTGAGTTATGACCTGAGAAAATTCACTGATTTTCTCTAGAATATAAGGAATTTTATGATATTTTTGGATGAATTTTTGGAGCTCTGGATTGAATAAAATGCTCCAGTCAAATATTAAATAATTTTATCCCCTAAATAGGAGACAAAACCAAAGAAAATATCTAAGAGCTATCATGACGATGCTGAGTCAGCATGCTGAGTCATCAAGCGTAATCATGACACCGACGAGTCATCATGCTGAGTCACCAAGCGTAATCATGACACCTACGAGTCATCATGCTGAGTCAGTAGAAGATATTTATGGACAGCATAAAAATCAGAATGCAGTATGGGAATATTTTAGACAATCCTTTGTCGACCCGTTATAGTGAAATCTCTACTGCGTGACTCAGTAAGGTCAAGTAGCCTGTCAGCAAAGCTAATTATTTTCATCTATACTTCTCTAAGATGGCGCCATATGTGTACCTTTTATTGGCCAGAATTTTAAGAAGAAGTTGTCCCGGTGATAGAGGGTAAGTTAGGACCCGAAAAATATCCGATACGGTGCAAGATTGGCTTGATAAGTGGAGAAATAATTAAGGAAATATTTTTACACGAATTTTCCATTTATTTCCTCCCTATTTTAATGCCAAGTTGATGAATGGGCATGAAAGGAATTCTTCAAGTTGTTAGAAGAATCTAGAGTAATCAAGAAGAGTATAGAAGAATCTAGAGGGAACTAGAAATCTCTAGACACATCTACAAGCTTCTTGAAGTCATGACTCACCAAGACACTTGTCATCTTCTTAGGCTATGTTGCTTAAGATGTGTACACGTGGAAAGGGTGGTTGAATGGAGGGCTAGGATCAAGTCTTATGCAAGAAGGGCATATATGGAATTATGGAAAGTATGGAGCCTATAAATACCCCCATCCATAGTTCATTTTTGTGCAAGCCCATTTTAAGAGGGTAAACTCTTGTAAAATCAAATCTAGAGAGAGAAAGAGCCATTTTTAGTGAGAGAAAGTCCACCTAAGTTCAAGCTTCAAGATTAAGGTATGTGATGGTTATAGCACCTGATTTTATGCCTATTTCAAATTAGTTACTGTTCATATCTAATTCTAAAATTTTGCATGCTTAAAGTACACTCTGTGAGATTTAAACCCATAGGTAGAACACTTTATTTGGATATGTGTACGATTTATGGTGATTTTTCAAAGTTAGGGTTTGAAATCTGGAAACAGTGTTGAACTTTTGGAAGAGTTTCAAGTTTCGTACAATTTAGATACTTTTTGGCATAGAATTAGTTCCTGAAACTATTTTTCCTTTAAATCTAACTTAAGGAGCTTTCAGTGAGACTTGGAACCACTTAATTTTGATTTTTCTAGAATTAATTATGAATTTTCAAAGTTGAGCAAAAATTCTGGAGATTCTGCGTGAACAGTACCCGCGAAGCAAATTTTCTAGATTTGATATTCTTGAATCTAAGGCCATCTAAAGTAGTCCTAATTGACAAGAAATGGATCATAAGGATGGGAATTGATGAGATTTATGTTAGAAAAGCTAGAAAGAAAACCCTAAGACTAAGAGAAAGGACTGAGGTTCAAGAGAGATAGTCTTGAACTTTATGTAGTCTAGTGGTCCTAATGGATTGTATGATCATTATGGTTATGTTTAGGACCTTTGAAACATCCAAGAGGATGTTTGATGATGTTGACCGAAAGCCCTTGTGGTTGGGAAGTCAAGGGAATCAAAAGAAAAGCAAGAGGAAAGCTTGAGGTGCAAGGTAGTGAACTTACCCTTTATGTGCTTGATGTGGTATGATCATGTGTTGGTTTGTATTTTTTGTTTGAATGATGTTGTGACATGATGATTGTTGCTGGAAATGCTATTTTTAATATGTTTCCCATGGCCATGCATTTTTATACCAAGCATAAAGCATGATGGCATGTCACTAGTTAATTTAAGTTTATGAAAAACTACATACCATACACTAGCATCCATCTTGTGCATGTATGTGGTAATGTTTGCTACTGAGATTCCCCTGAATCTCACCCCTTCATAACCAACCATTTAGGTCAATCAATGATGGGCAATAATGGCATGAGAAGCAAGAAGAAGTAAGCGGAGAATTATTCTTGTTAATGGATGAGACTGTTGATGAATGTATAATTCTCCTATTTTGTAAACTATGTTATAGATGCCAATGATGCCATGTATTTAATTATAATGTTTATGGCATGAATAGAAATGTATGAGAATGAATGAGAAAGAGTAATCCCAAGTTATGTATGTCAAAGAAATAAAAAGAATTAAAGTAAAGAGATGTTAAGGGATAAAACGTAGGTCCTAGAGTAGTGAGTTTGTAGCTCCAGTTTGACCTAGCAAATGAATGAGTTTAGCCACAAGATTTGGCATACTTATAGTACACATCCCAATATTTAAAATGAGAGGTAGATCACCTCAATTGGACATGTACATAAGGAGATACGAATTTTCAAAGTTGAGGCACAGAATCTCAAAGTTCCAGATTTTACCAAATGAACAGTAATCTTTATTGATTAAACTGTATGAATTGGGCAAGGATAAGTTCAATTGGATATTTTTCTCTTAAAGATATTTCAAAGAGCTTTCAGTATAATTTTAGAACACCTCAATAAGATTTTTATAGAATTAGTTATGATTTTTCAAAGTTGGACCTGTAATCTGAAATTTAAACAGTGAATAGTAACCCGAGTAATTATGTTGAAATTTTTAATCCACGGGCTTGTGCGTGATCCGCTTGAACCATAACACTTTCAAACGTGTACTCTGAGGGGGTAAAGGTAGGATGTTTCACAGCCTCTATTCCGTTCTCTCTCATCCCTTTTTGATCTAGCCCTAATGGTCCTATCAGCAAGTTGTATTAATATGCTAGTGCTCTTAATGGTTTGAATGCCTAAAGATGTGTATAAAGAAAGAGACATCACATTAATTGTAGCTCCCAAGTCCAAAAGAGCATTAGCAATATTTAATCGACCAACAATGCAAGGTATTGTGAAAGATCCAAGATCAGTGCACTTAATGGGTAGTTAGGGTTTAAAAATGGCAGAAACATTATAACCTAATTGCACTTTCTCATTAGGTTTACATTTCTTCTCGTTAGTGCACAACTCCTTTAAAAATCTCATGTATTTAGGTGCTTCTTTCAAGAAATCAAGTAAAGGTACATTCACAGCAAGTTTACCAAACAAATTCATAGCATCCTTTTCAAGTTGATCATTAGACAAGTTTCTAGATACTAGAAATAAATTAGGAAATGGTAAATTAGAAATTTTTACCTCCTTCTCTTTCTACTTGATGATTTGAGAAGCATACATTGGATTCTTGTTGATTATCACTCCAATGTTCTCTTCTTGCAACTGGGAAGATTCAGCTTCTTCTTTGTCTCCAGAATGTTTATGAGAGGCTCTCTTTTTCTTCAAGAGTGTCCTCTCTTTTCCACTTTCAGATTGCACAATGGGTGTAGAATCATCTTCTGAACTAGAATCTGATTTCTTGTAACAGCATTCTTCTGTAAATCTCACTTGCTTTTCACTGGGCCCTACTTACTTCCTGTCCTTAAAGATATTGCATTCAGATACTTTAGATTTACTACAATGTTGGAGGGCAAATTTCCTCTAATTTCTGCTTGCACTTTACTCAATGTGTAGGTTTTCGGGCATACCTGGAGTCTGCAATGTAATCAGGTTGCCACGCAGAGGTCCGATCACGGTGACGGAGTCGGGTCTGTGTTTTCACAGCAAATGCACCAGGAGGGAAAAGGTGAGCAATGGAGTCCAGAAAAATGAGTAGTCTGGAGAGGAGGAGAAAACCGTAGTGTATATACCAACTGATCATGCGACGGTTTTGTAACTACACGTCCCATTTTAAAAAGGAAAACTGCCTCCTCGTCCAACCGTTCCCGCTCTTAGGCAAAAATATATGAAAGGGCAAAAATTACAGTTAGATACCCATAATTTTTGCTATTCTCATCAGGACCCCAAATGATAATTGGGCTTGGGTCCAATCCACCAAGGGTGGACTGGCCCATTTTCTTACATCTCCCACTCACACTTGGTGGATTAGATGTCGCGGGTCTAGTCTCTTCACCTTCCCTCAATTTCATACTTAGTGCTTTGCCGTGACCGCGTGGGCATGACGTCTTCGCTTGGGTCCCTGTACTAGAAATCCCTTTTAAAGGATCAGCACAAGTCACCCTCTCCTTTTGTGTAGCTTGAATTTTAAAATTATGCCTCAGATGTCCCAGATTTACTTATATACACTTTTTCACGGTAAATCTAATCCCTCTCGAGTCAATGGTTGACTCAGATTACCTTACTCGTATGTCTAGTATCCACACTTACGACCACATAATGTCATAAGGGACATGTCACAGACACTAGCATAGGTGTGTATATCACAGTTAATCTTCCTTTCGCCCAAATATCACTTTGAAATGAATCAGTCGCTTTCTCAACATACTACCTTAGATCGCATCGATCATGACCATAGGACATATGCCAAAGTAGCAGTCACTGAAACATATCTTCATGACATTGTCAAAGTCAAAGGACATCGATAGGAGGATAATTCCTCCCTAGGACTCACACAGCAATGAAACAGGGATCTTTCACTTGCTTCCCTTTTGCGGTTCTCTCAGCACATGTGGTATGAAACACATGCTACGGTGTTACTCTTTTACTATAAGAGCGTATGTCGATTTAGATTTATTTTCAACACCGTACAGACTTAGGTCCAGACACACTCAGTATCTAAACCCAAATTCTTCAACTCTGCTCATTGTTATGACGTCGACGTTGAAGAGTTTGTTGTCTGGCTACAGGTATTATGGAAGTGGGATTCCAAACTTCGATCCAGCTTTATCAACGTGGATCTCATCTTGACTTGCTACACTTTAGTCAAGGCGACATAAAGTTTGTGTTTCTTCTCTACCATATCAGCATTCATTGCTGCTTTACTGGTGAACACAAATGTCTCATCTTTGTTCACTCCACCTGAGTGTCAAAGGCGGTTGCCCGTGTGAGAGAGCAAACCTTTTTAACCTGTACGACATACTAGACATTGTATACTTTCGGACAGACACATAAAGTGATAACGAAATATAATTTCATTAATGAAGCATTCATATTACACTTTACGTATGCCAAGGGCTTGTACATGTTCTTTAAAAACTTTTTCGCCTATTGGCTTTGTCAGAGGATCTGCTACCATACATTTGGTTGAAATGTATTGTACAGTAACAATCTTTTGTGCTATGTAATCTCTAACGAAATTATACTTGATGTCAATGTGCTTAGTTTTGCTGTGATACTTAGGATCTTTGGTATAGGCTATGGCTGCAGTATTGTCACAGTATACCATCACCGGATTGGTACTCTCATTTCCAAATCCAAGGTGTTCTATAAATCTCTTCAGCCATAAAGCCTCTTGCACTGCTGCAGTGCATGCCACAAACTCAGCTTCCATTGAATGTAAGGCAATGCACGTTTGCTTCTTGCTACTCCAACATATGGCGCCATTGTTGAGCAAGAAGGTATAACCTGAAGTTGACCTTCGTTCTTCTTCATCTCCGCCTACATCAGCATCGGAGTACCCAACAAGACGCAGGTCACCTCCTTCGTAGCACAGTGCATAATTGGAAGTGCCCTTTAAGTATCTCAAGATCCTCTTCACTGCTTTCCAATGCTTTTCACCGGGGTTAGACTGGAATCTGCTCACCAGTCCCACTGCATAACAGATGTCTGGTCTTGTACACATCATTGCGTACATCAGACTACCAACAGCACTGGCATATGGAACTCTTTCCATCTTCTTTTTATCAGATTCGGTTTTGGGACACATGTCAGAACTCAAAGCCACTCCAGTGGCAACGGGTGTACTCATGGGATTGCAGTCTTTCATGTTGAATCGCTCAAGAATCTTGTTGATATAATTCTCTTGTGAAAGAGAGAGGATTCGTTTTGAACGATTTCTTTGGATCTTAACTCCAAGTATATACTCTGCTTCACCCATGTCTTTCATTTCAAAATTCGACGAAAGCCATTCTTTAATAGCCACCACGGAATCTAGACTATTTCCGGCTAATAGTATATCGTCTACATATAAGGATAATATGACAAAATTACCCTCAAACCGCTTAATGTAAACGCAGTGGTCTTCCTCTATCATTTGGAAGTCATATGAGGTTATTGCTTTGTGAAACCTCAAATACCACTGTCTGGATGACTGTTTCAATCCATAAATGGACCTTTTGAGTTTACAAACTTTATTTTCTTTTCCTTTTTCAACGAAACCTAATGGTTGTTCCATATAGATTTCTTCATCCAGATCACCATTCAGAAATGCGGTTTTTACATCCATTTGATGTAATTCTAAGTCTAAACTGTTTACTATTGCCAGAATAAGTCTAATAGAATTGAAACGCACAACAGGTGAGAATGTATCTTCATAATCTATTCCTTCCTGTTGTGTGTACCCCTTTGCCACTAATCGAGCCTTGTATTTGTCAATTGATCCGTCCACTTTTCTTTTAATTTTGAGAACCCACTTGTTCCCAATGGCTTTACGCCCTTTTGGAAGATCAACTAACACCCAAACTTGGTTCTTTTTCATTGAGTCCATTTCTTCTTCCATAGCTTTCATCCATTCATCTTTTGCAAGACCTGACAAGGCTTCTCGTACAGAACGGGGCTCATCATCCCCTTCTGGAGTAACTAAGAGAGATTCGCTTTCTATTTGAAAGCGTCTTTTGGGAACACTTTCCCTGTTACTCCTTCTGACGGGAGCTATTTGCTTATCTTTCTTTCTTTGTTCAGGTCTTGGTGTTGACCTTTCTTGGCTCCCACTCAGATTGATAGACCTAGACGATTCTGGTCTGTCAATTTGTTCTGCACTGACTTGTTCCTGTGTCTCATAAAGAGATACAGTGCGGTCAACATCTCCTCTTCTAGGAAATTCAGTCTCAATGAATGTGGCATCTCTTGATTCCATTTCAGTCACTGTTCCATCTTCGTTTTCACCTATGAAAACGTATCCTTTAGATTGTTCAGAGTACCTTATAAAAATACACTTCTTTCCTCTAGGACCCAATTTCCCATGCTTGTGGGAATCATCATGAACATATGCTGCTGACCCCCAGGGTCTTAGGACACTTAGATCCTGTTTGCGTTTTGTCCATAATTCATAGGGTGTGGAAGCGACTGATTTTGAGGGCACACGGTTAAGTATGAAGGTTGCTGTTAACAAAGCATCGCCCCAATATGAAATTGGTAGGTTTGCTTGAGCCATCATAGACCTAACCATGTCTAGAAGAGTTCTATTCCTCCTCTCAGCCACTCCATTCTGTTGTGGAGTGCCAGGGATAGTCAGTTGTCTAATTATCCCTTTTTCTTCACAGAGCTGTTTAAATTGATCAGATAAATATTCACGACCTCGATCAGTACGTAATGCTTTAATTTTACTGTCCATTTGATTCTCTACCTCATTTATGTATCGTCTAAAGCACTCGAGTGCTTCAGACTTATGCGAGATCAAATAGACATGACCATATCGTGAAAAATCGTCAATGAAGGTAATAAAATACCAAGCTCCGTGTCTCGCCCTCACACTCATCGGACCACAGATATCAGAATGGATTAATTGCAATGGATTTTCAGCTCTTGTTCCCTTACCGAAAGGTTTTCTAGTTGCCTTACCAGCTAGACAATTTTCACATAAGGACATTTCCATGTTAGGGATTGTGCCCAACATTCCTTCTTTTGCTAGTTTAATCATTCTATTTTGATTAATATGTCCTAGTCTAGCATGCCAGATATTCATATCAGGATTGCTTGAAGAAATAGCAAAACAATCATGAGCGTTAAAACCAAAAGCAAGATCCATAACAAAAAATTTCTGGAATCTGAATGCTGAACCATAAAATTCAGAGTTAAGGAAATGTCTGCAACTTTATCATGAAAATAAACATTAAACCCAAAGTCTACTAAGCAAATAACAGAAATTAAATTCCGTCGGATGTCGGTAGCATGAAGCACATCATGGAGTATCAAGGTCTTTCCACCACGCAAAGCAAGCTTGCAGGTGCCAATCCCTCGAACCTCGATTCTCGCATTGTTCCCAACATAAAGCCACTTGCTTTGATACGGCAACCGACGGTATTCCACGAAGGATCCCCGATCCCTGCTTACGTGGTCTGTGGAGCCTGAGTCTATAATCCAAGAAGAAGAAACAGGTTCTGTCAGAAAAACAGTACTAGAAACATATGAAACATGTGAATTCACATAATTCACTAATACCTTTTCGCTTTCAGCCTGTTTGGAACAGTCACGTGCGAAATGGCCCATTTGTTGGCAGGCGAAGCATTTGACCTTCTTCAGGTCTAGCTTCTTCTTCCCGCCTTTCTTTCCCTTCTTCTTAAATTGTTTCTTGCCCTTTTTAAATTGAGGACCGCCCTTCTTCCCTTTCTTTTGGGGCTTTTTGCCCTTTTTGAAATTGGGCTTAGATTGGGAAGTACCAGCATCCTCAGTTAAATAAGTCTGTCCAGAGCTCTTGTAAGCCTCCAGACGTTCATCTTCCAGCTCCAGATGCTTAGCTACATCGTTAAAAGTGATGATTTTTCATTGTGGGTTAGGTTGACTTTCATGTGCTCCCAACTTGCAGGGAGTGACCTGATGACAGCCTGCACTTGCTGCTCATCAGACAGATTATGTCCAGCTTCCTTCAGTTCCCGGATCATATTGGCCATCTCTCTCAGATGTTGCTTCATAGGATTGTTTGGCTTCAGCTTATAGGTATCAAACTTAATCGTCAACCTCCTAAGCTTGGTCGTAGAGACACCGCCAAACTTATCCTTTAATGCTATCCACATGGCCTGTGCAGTTTTGTGCGACTCAAACTCACACATCAGGTCATCAGCCATGGAGCTCAAAAGCGTGATTCTTGCTATGCTATTCTTCTTTTTCCAGGTTAGATATGCCTCTTGGTCTCTCCTGTGCTGGTTTGTGTTGCCAGCCTCAGGTTCAACCATAGCAGTGGTGAGAGGCTCTATCGCATCCTGTTCCTCTAGGATATACTGGACCTTTCGGTGCCAGATGTCCCAGTTGTCCCCGTTAAGCTTTTCTCCCTTGTTCAATTCAGCTATTATGTTCTTGGTTGCCATTCTTAGTTCTGTGACAAATCTATCCCACATTAATCTATGTTCTCTTTAAAGAGAACCGAACCAAAGAACATTTCAGTTATATAGCACAATGAAGTATACAATGTAATGTGCCTATATTATCCTCAATCAGTAAATAATGAAATTACTAGATCCATGATCAGGAGAATACGTTTGTACCTCCCATCACACAGATACTAACAACAATCATCATGTCCTATCAAGGATTTTATATAAGCACTTTTAAAAAAATGTAACCTTTAGAAGTCTTATCTCCTAAAAGCTCCCACTTATAAAAGGCATACACATGATATTCACAAATAATCATACAACAATAATTCAAGTAATTTCATTAAATGAAATAACATACTTAGTCTGTTTACAATGCATGAAACCACAAATTCACGGTGAATACAAATATTACATCATTTGATATGAACATAAACGTAATCAAGCATTGCTTTTCTTAGGCTTCTAAGTTTGCGCGTTTTGTTCATGAAGGAGGACACTAGCTCTATGGCCCAAATCCAGTAAGACTTTCTTATGGGTTTGCCTTTAGGTCCGCCTCTAACTCTTATTGCTCTTATGTACTCCATTATGACTCTTAGGTAGAACTCTGTATTCTTCTTATCGGTCATGTAATGGACGTAGCTAGCGAGCACACCATTGATGCCTTTTATGTTTGTCAATTTAGCTGCATCACTTTCAGCTATTCTCATAGCTAAAGCAGGGGTACAGGGTTGATCCACCTCTTCGCCTTCCTCCACTTCGGTTTTATTGGGAAGATCTAGCGAATCATTACAGACCAAATGAGGTTCGGTACGGAGGGGTTCAGTGGGAAACAAAGATTCTGACTCAGGTCCAGAATCCATTAACTCCTCCGGGATTTCTTGAGGAACCTCTTCAGGGTCCTCTTCAGGATCCTCATCCTCTGGCTCATATTCTGGAACTGCATTATCCATGTATGAGTATTCCAATGAACCATCTTGGATATTTTCAGTGCTACTAGAAGCCTTGCTTCATTTTCACACCTAGAACAAAATAATTTAAATTATTCTGAATATTCTGGAATTTATTTCCGCATGAAAAATACCAGAAAATACACTGAAAATACTCACAAATAGATCCTTAATTATCTCCAAAATTACCAAATTATATATCAAAATAAAGATCTTGATTTTAGGGATTTTTAGAGACAAACCGCACCTCAAACGGACCTTTCACGCGCCTACACGCGCCCCTAGAAGGAAAAAATTAGCGAAAAATTGAAAAAAAAAATTTCCCACTCGCCCTGTCGGCGCGTGTACTTCACGCGCCTCCATGCAGCTCGCCGCCGGCAACACGCGCCGAACCGGCGGCCTCCACGCTCCACGAACTGTCAGATGGTGGTCCCCACGTGCCAAGGTGGGGTGCCACGTGGCAGAACGCGCCACGTGGCGCTGCTTGGTCAATTTTTTTTTTTTTTTTAAAATCCGTTTTTGTTTTCAGACATGGCCCTTCCTTTTTTTTTTTTTTTTGTAAAGTATTTGGACCGGTTGGGTTTGGGTCCATTTCGGCCCAACCGGTTCCCTTCAAATTCCCTTTTTTTTTTTTTTTTATTTTTTTGGTCTGGCTGGATCCTGCCTCCAGCCCAGTACAACCTTTAATTTTTTTTTTTTTTTTTTTTTTTTGGTCTGGGCTGGATCCTACGTCCAGCCCAGCAAATACCCCTTTTTTTTTTTTTTTTTTTTTTTTTACAGGAGGGGCCAAAACGACGCCGTTTTGGCCCCTGGAGGGTCTCCTTCAACCTCCAGCCGGGTCGTCTTGACCCGGCTTCTGCAACCGGGTCGGGTCCGACGGACCCGTCGGACCCGCTTTCTTCTCTCCTCCGTATCTCCGCCGTCCGGTGTCCGTTTTTAGCCTACTTTATATCATTTTCTTCTTCGTTTTTTCGAGTTCTACGCAATGGGATAAATTTTGAAACCTAAAAACTTGATTTTAAGCAAACTCAAAAACGAGAACCGTACGGCCAAAAGAATATCAGTGTAAAACGATCTTCACAGAGGCAAAGAAGCAACCCAGTATGTCTAAAACATAAATATATACTACATAATTAAAAAAATGGAGGTCATACATTAGAAAGTAAATCAGATGGAGGATGCTATTCTGAACCATAAATATATCAATGCAAACCTGCAGTTCGCCAAGGTTACTCAGACACGGCACGAACAATCAGATAAAAATAGCTGATAGGAGGAAACGCAGGCCACTGAATCAATAGGAAAAAACACAAGCTCTGATACAATTCAACGGTTTTCGGGTATACCTGGAGTCTGCAATGTATCCAGGTTTGCCACGCAGAGGTCCGATCACAAAAATAGTGAAAGGAATCAGACTCGGGTCTGTGTTTTCACAGCAAACTTGCCACCAGGTGGAGGAAAGGTAGAGTGAGCAATGGAGTCCAGAAAAATGAGTAGTCTGGAGAGGAGGAGAAAAACCGTAGTGTATATACCAACTGATCATGCGACGGTTTTGTAACTACACGTCCCCATTTTAAAAAGGGAAAACTGCCTCCTCGTCCAACCGTTCCCGCTCTTAGGCAAAAAATATATGAAAGGGCAAAAATTACAGTTAGATACCCATAATTTTTGCTATCCATCAGGGACCCCAATGATAATTGGGCTTGGGTCCAATCCACCAAGGTGGAGGGCCATTGTCATTTTCTACACAATGAGATAGTGAGTTGAGTGACATAGCCAGAAAGACTGTTTGTTTTATTCTCCCATTGTTCAAACTTGCTATCTATCACACCCTTACTATCGTATCATCTCAGGGTTTAAGCAAAACCATTTTAGACCATATTGGATGGTCTTGGGTTCAAATTCCATGAAAAACGCTAATTTTCGGATTTTTACTGTTCATCAGGTAAAAATCCAGTTTCGGCTCAACTTCAAAAATTCATAACTTAATATAGAAAAATCAAAATAGAGTGGTTCAAGATTCTACAAAAACTCTTTGAATCTATTTCAATGAAAAATAATCTTATTAACCAATTCCATTTGAAAAAGTGTCAGGTTTTTGTGAAATTCACCTCTATCTATTTGGCAAAAATCTCTTTTTCCATATTCTAAACTAAACCTTAATTTTGAAAAATCATTAAAAATTGTGTAGTTAGCCATTTTTAACATGCTGTCTATCAATTTAAAGCTCATGATGTCAAATTTAAGTATATCAAATTTTGTATAGAAATTTGTTCGGTAACTTACTAAAACGTGGCTCTAATTTGGCGTTCTGCTTAGGGATTACAATACCAACAATAGATACTTATACATAACCAAATACAATATTTCCTCATGGTTCATCACCATATTATCCTTGGATTTACAGCCTCCCTTTTGAGTCCCTAAAATGTTAAGTTACATATGGGGGATGAGATTTCAATGAATCCCAGTAGCAAGATCAATTAACCAAAACATTAATATGCATCAATTACAAGCATTCCAACCTTTTGCTATTAATAGGCAACTACTTTACCTCATACATGTAGTACTCTAACATGCAATAGCCAGGGCACATAAAGCAAGGAGTATAGCTACACAATCATCATCATCATCATCATCATCTAGTTCAATCACTTATAGCACATGAAATTGCATAGCAATCAATGCAACACTTAAAATTAAGGTCAATTAAATCTTACTACTTTGATCCAATGCTCTTTGATTTTCTTGTTCTTCTTTCTTACTTCCATAAATGCCAAACCCTAACATGGCAATCCATAAAAGGGCAACAAGAATCATCAATCATTGCACATAAAAATCAACAACATAACTCAAGGACAACCTTTGTCCCTTAAAGCTTCCACCTTTGTTCTTTAAATTTTAGAGTTGGTTTCCATAAACCCTAAAAATTCCTCTTGACTCATTCCTACATAATTTTTCATGTAGATTTCAATATCAACTTAGATTTAACAAAAGAAAATTCCTTCTTTTAGTTTTGAACTGACCAAACCATTAGGGTTCACAATCCAAAAATTGCAAATTTGATTCTATGGCTTAACACTTGTGTACTTTAGGTTTATCCTATGCTATTTTCCATTTTGAACGCAATGGAAGCCTCAAAACTTTGAAAAATAATCCTAAGGGTTAGTTTTGGTCTTGGTCGAACCATACCTCTTGGAGTTCAACCATGAAAAACTTTTCAAAACACACTAAACCACTTGAAACCACCTTGATTCATAGTATCCTAACTATGTTTTAACAACAAAACCTCCTTCCCTGCACTATACCCATTTCAGCCAGCAACAAGAAGGGACAAGAAGTGATTTTTCCAACCATACAACTCAAGAAAACAAAGCAAGGGGCATCTTAGAACAACTTACCAAGCTTGAATGTTAGTTGGAAGATCAAAGTAGCTCGCTTTTCTCTCTTGATTTCCCTTCAAGCTCTCTCTTTTTCCCTCTCTTCTTGCCTTGGATGAAACTCCATCTAATCTAGGGGGAGGAAAAGCTCAATTAAGACACAAAAATATCCCAACCATCATCATAAATGAGTTGTCAAGTGTCACCCTCCTACTTAGTCTTGAAACATCTCTCTTAATCAAGTAAATTATAACGTAATTAAATTTCAAAGTCAAGATCCTCTCCATTGATGGCTTGACACTTAGAAAGCTTTAATTACCATCCATTAGAGGCTTGACAAGTGGCAACTTGTGGGCCAAGTAAAGTGCAAGACTCTAGTCTTCACTTTACCAGTACACTTTTACTCCGGGTTTAACTTCTTTTGTATAATTATAGTGCTCTGGCCTCTCTAATTATTTTTTGTCAGATCTATAAATTATTCTCCTCATTTTTATCTTCCCAAATTTCCCTCTTTGTCTCAAATTTAATTTCCCAATAAATAAAAAGAAAAACTAATTTCCTTCTCTTTTTGATTTTTCCACTTTTCAAAGGAACTGGGAAAAATCTTGGATACTTGAGGGTCTTCTTTTAATTGCATAATCTCTTATAATTTCTTGGGATATCATAGGAATTTTCTTGGGATTTTATCCTTCTTAAAAATACTTATTTGGAATTTTTCAAATAAAAGACCTTAAACTAGCTTAAATTGCCCTTAAATTCCTTTGTAATTTCTCTAAGAGCAATTTGGTCATAGAACCAATTTTATAATCCCATCTAACTCTTAGAGGATATCATCCTTATTTTTTCTTAATTTTCTGAGGCTTAGAAAACTATAATAATTATTTTGCACCAAAATTCTTCTATTTCTCCTTGTCATTTTTAACCCTTAATTATTTAGGAACATTTCTTATTCCTAATTACCATAGTACTGGATGTGACATTTCTTCCCCCCAAATAAATTTCGTCCTCAAATTTGAAGCGTATCTTATTGGAAAAGTTCAGGATCCTTTTCCTTTATCTCGGTCTCCATCTCCCTCATAGCTTCTTTCAGCATAAGACCTTTCCAGATAACCTCGACTAGTAGAATATGCCTATTTCTTAACTGTTCGACTTTCTAATCAATGATTCATTTTAGTATGATTTCAAAGACAGGTTGTCTTAGAGTAAAATGTCATCATAGCTTATGACATGTGTCGGGTCTAAATGGTACTTCTTTTATTGGGAGACATAGAATACATCATGAATTTGACTTCAATTCGGGGGACAGGTCACTTATAATCTACTGGTCCAGCCTTGGACAAAATTTGAAATGATCCAACATACTTTGGACTTAACTTCTTAATCTTTAGGGATCGACCGACTTCCATCGTTGGTTACACTTTAATCACCAACCTCAATCTTTAACGGTCTCCTTTAATGTCTGAGTAGCTCTTTTGTCTACTTTGAGCCGCTAAAAGTCTTTGCTAAATAACTTTAATCTATTGAGAAGTCTAATCCACTAATTAGGACCATACTTCTTTCATTGAGCTCTATTTAGCACAAGGGAGATCTACACTTCCTCCCACAGAGTGCTTCATATGGCGCCATTTAGATACTTACATGGAAACTGTCAGCTTAAGTGAATTCAGCTAACGATAAGTACATATCCTAGTTACCACCAAAATCAAGTACATATGCGTGTAGCATATCTTCTAACATCTGTATCATTCTCTGTATCTGCCCATCATCTTAGGATGGTAGGTTGTATTGAATCTGAGAGTAGTGTCCATTTCTTTCATAGGGACCTCCAAGACTTCAAGTAAATCTCGCGTCTCAATCTGAAACAATACTGCTTAGGACACTCGGTAGCTTAACAGCTTCCTTAACTTTCATCTCCCATTTTCTGTTGGACTTAGTGCATTCTGGCCAAAATGGATAACATGTCTAGCTTTTGCACTTTCTCACATTACTTCCCAGGGTCACACTTTCTTAGGCTACTCTTGCCTGAAGCACTTAACTAAACAGTGCTGATGGCAAACTAAGGCGCTGATTCTGATAGGCTCAACCCTGGTACTTTGCTGTCTTAGACCCCTTTCTTGATCTATCTTTAGTTGGGTCTTTTCAACTTACATTCTTGTCTCTTCCTCATCTTAAAGATCTACCTATCAATACTTAGTCTGTCGCTGTATCACATGGGTTTTTCCTATGTCTAGGACTAGCCTGAATGTCTCTTTTTCAGGTCTTACGGCTCAAATTCTTCTAACTTTGGCTTTCCACTATTAATCAGAAGAAAATTGAATCCAGCCTAATTAATATAAGGTTTTCTGGAAGGAAGTCGTGGGTACTCTCTCGTCGGTCGGTTTACAACCTGAAGGATTTTCCACATTCTCAACTCATCCCTGGTCCTTATCTTCCCAAAGTGTTACCATACTCTTAAGATCTCTGGGAGACTTTTGACCATAGGACTAAGTATCCTCACCTCCTCTCAGTTGGTCACCTAACTGATAATTCCCCAAAACTGTTCCAAGAACCAATACCATTCTCTTAGACTTCATGTCAATTCCCTAGGCTACCTATTTGTCTCTTTAGGTGCCTAAGCCCATTTGTCTTAGGAGTTCTCTTATTCCTCCAACTAATCTTACCGTCTCTTACTATTTTAGAATGTTATAGAGAGAGGACTTATACAACTTCTCTTCCCTCTACTTTACCTTTCAGTAAGAGGATACTCTTAACATGCATAATACTCCTGGCATTTCAAATGCAAGGAGTGCAAGCTATTACTGGTTGCTATGTCTGTAGCGTGCCAACCAGACATCTCATCCCTAAAAAGGGAGCCTCTCTTTTGTTTGTAGTTGCTTTTGGAAGTCCTAGGAGAGGACTTTGAGGTTCTTTTCTTTCTACTTGCTATAGTACTCTGCTAAGCTCAGATGCATCTATGCTAGCTTTGTTCTTGGCTAGTCATACTTCTATTGGGTATGGTCAACTCCGCTTGCCTTGCCTCTGCTGCTTCCCTTCCTACTCGATAGGGAACCTTGCTCCATCTTGAGCAACGTAAATTCTAATTTAGAGGACCAATTCCCATTTTCTCTAGGAAGATTCCTAGCCAAGACCTTATCCCTTGAAAAAGGGTACCTCTCAACCTATACCCAAGCGACTGAGTATCTTTTAACATTAAGGGAAACATGTTAACCTCTAAGCTAGTTCCCTGCATAACTATCTGTCTCGTCCTCTTCTTCTTGATCCTTAAGACATTTCACTAGGGCTCTCCATCTTGACTTTACTATCTCTAAGTTCCTATTCATCGATTTCAGGACTTGAGATAGCTACTCTATCATGTGCCCTAGCCCTAACAAGGCTGTAAAGTTTATCTAGCTTAGGTTGCCACTTACACCTTCTTAGTGGTGTAAAGACTCAACCCCTAATTGTCTTATTTAACTCCTTATCATTACTTTTCTTTTTTAGGAGGAATTTGGTAACTCTAAATAGTGGCTATTGCTCTCTTCCTGATTTCTACTTATCTTACTCTCTACAACCTCTAAAAGTCTTTATGTCTCGTTGAGGTACCACCTCAACGTCTGAGAGTTATTATGTTTATTCGTCATGACTAGAATCCTTGTTTGTAGCGATAGAAGTTACCACCTCCTTTAGTAATCACTCTGTATTCGTTCATCGCCACTAATTGCCTTGGTTTATAATGACGAAACAAACTTTTCTCTTAACCTCTGCTAATCTTACGTAGCTTCATTTATCGTACCATTGCCTGTCTAGGCCTCCGTTACAAAGTTTAACTTAACTTCTAGATTTAACTCCATTTCTCTTGAGGGTAAGATCAGGGTTTTGCCTTGCCATTATGGACACAACCAATTTAATCCAATTACCCTATCAACTTCATGGAAGGCATACATATCAAGTTTAAGGCAATACAATAGTGCTCATAACCAACTATACAGTTTAAGCACACATCAGATGTAATTATCCTATTATGTGTTGGTGTGGACACATGTACATCATACGGCACATGTTATACCATACTTCATAACAGCCAAGTCCTTTAAAATAATCATATGAGAGAAGAAAATGATTAGCACCCTAACTGAACATTGCAATCACTGGAAAGTTCTTAATAATGATCGTTCTTTGGATCATTTTTGGAGACTTCAGGGCTTCTTCCCCTGTGAGGTCAAATACTCGTCCTCGGGTGCGTGACCTTGCTTCTCTGTATTCTGCGGGCATTATCTTGAGAACTATCCAGGCTTACTATAACTGTAGCAGACATTCTGTCTAGCCATACATGGTCTATCATCGTGACTCTTACCGTAGGTTGGGCATTCCTTGCCATTTGAGGGCTTGTCTTCCTTCTTACTCTTTTGGTTGTCCTATGGCCTCTTTTTCTTCTGTTGGCATTGGTAAAGGTGCCACCTGACCCTTGATTCCCTTCTCTGACTTAGGTGTAGACTTAACATTAGATGATAGTTCAAGCTGTTCTCTATAATTTGACA